>NW_010511260.1:0-17113 GCF_000687285.1 Phaethon lepturus
CACTTCAGGACATGGTTTAAGGGACATGGTGAATTTGGTTTAATGGTTGGACTTGATGATCTTAAAGGTCTTTTCCAACCTTAATGATTCTGTGATTCTGTGATTCTGTGACATTACGTATAATTTTAGACTATTCTGTGTTTTTTATTTTCTATTTGACTTTAAGAAGGTGGACTTGTTAACAAGAAGGTCAGGTTGGACAGGGATCTGAGCAACCTGATCTAGTTGAAGATGCCCTTGGTCATTGCAAGGAGGTTGGACTAGATGACCTTTAAAGGTCCCTTCCAACCCAAACCTTTCTATCATTCTATGGTTCTGAGATTTTTTTTTTTCAGATAAAGGTGATGACAGACCTCAAACTTTAAACTCAGGCTTGTGCGTTTTTTTCTTTTAAACACCAATTTATATTAACTACTGTGCACTATTTCATGTCTGTTCTTTCCAGAAATGTGTGACGAAGCCTCTATATTGCTTTTCTGAGGATGATGTAGTTTCAATATGCCAGAGGCTCTATCTTTGTTCATAAGTAAATTAAATAATCGTCCATGATGTTAAGCAAATAAGCATCACCTAATAATGTAATAGTCCAGTCTTTGGTACTGAAATTATATTTTTCATTTATTTTTATATACTGTTTTTGAGAAGGAGAAAATTAACTTGTACATAGCTGTGGAAATGTGATTGGAGGAAAACATGAGGATCTGTTTAGAAATTAATGTCAGTAAAAACTCATTCAGATAGATCAACTTAATAGAATAAACCAGGCTTTAAATTAGTATTACACAAGAGATCAATAGAGCAGAAAGAAGAAAGAATTATAGTTATTTAGCTGGTCAGGTCTTAGATTAAGTATGACTCACCAAAGAACTAAACTACGAAAATGTGCAGTTATTTGTACAATTTTGCAAGCTATTGTGATTCTCATGAAGCAGAGATGTTGCATCATAAGAAAAAAAAATCAACCTAACAACAGGAATATAGGGCTGCAACAGTAAATCAGCCAGGTATCTAATTCTTTTCTTACAGAAAGTACCACTTTGTGTAATATCAGGTGGAAAGATAAGAGGCAAGGCCTCAAGTGCGTGGAATTCTATTTAACTCTGATTGAGAAAAACATCTTGGGGATCAAAACATGTTTTTTTAAGTGCAATCTGAGTGAAAGAAATATCTGTATGGGCCCAACTAGCTCTCGTGCTGAACTACACTGGTAACTTGCAGGTCTATACATGGGTTATTTTCTGTGTTTTTACAGTTATACTCTTATTTACACATCTTACATCTACTGAAGAAGAGACCATAGCAGCCAGAAAACGTGTGCCTATCCCCTGCAATGCTGTCGCATCTTCTTACTGGGAATTGTGTTCCTACCTAAAGAAAGCATTGAGAGAAAACTATTTAATAGCTGAAATCTTGTATAGGATATGCACAATATATGCTTCACTAAATATCAAAGTCAGCCACCAAGATTGGGGACTATATGGTGTCAGGGCCTATGCCACAGTAAGAAGGGAGTCTTTGACACATAACAATTTGTGACACAAATAAATGAGTCCAACAGAAAATTAGTACGGGAATGAAGGCAAAGGTGCAGTGAATTTTGCAAGTTTCAAGATCAAACACAAGGTCACGTTAAAAATTTCTAATCTAATATCCCAATTACAGTATTATTACTTGATTTTTTTATGGTATCTTGAAAAAAGATTGCTAAAAATCAGCTAAATTGCAAAGCTTGAGCCTTTTGCTAGCACCCTCTCACGTATGGAGAACTATGGACTTTGACATGTCACTCAGAGCTGCACAGGCTCTTCTCTAACTTGCAGAAGGACCACGGGTGGTGCAGATCCTGGCACTGCCTGCGTCACTGAGCCAGGCTCACATCAGTATGACAATGCACTGATGGAGCTGCAAGAAAACTTCTGGCAGTTTCTGACAAACTTCTGTACATTGCAACTGTGAGGAGGGTAATGTATCCCCAATCTAAATGGGTGAGATAAGTTTGGAAATCTCCCTCCAAAGAGGGCAAAACCACAGTGCATGTTGCAGCAGATCTTATCCACCCGTGACCAGCCAGGTTTTACTTGCATGCAGTGGCTGTTCATCAGGGCCTTCCGAACACCAAGCTGTTTACTCAGGATTTGATAAATGGGGCACTGCAGCTCGCTCTCATGCAGGTCTCCACCTTCTCCTCTTCTTCCAGGCTTGGTAGATTTGCATTCAAGATAAAATTCCTGCAGACTTGCTCTCAAAATGAGCCATTCTAAGTTAATCCCCATGATTTAAACACACTTCCTTAACTTTTTGGCATTAAGAGTGAATGTCATGATGGAAGATTTGGTTCAGTAATTAGTCTGTTGAAGTCAGTGGGATTTCTGGTAGAGCAAAAAGTTACTGAGCATTATGTAAATGAGCCAGAATCAGTATACAATTATTAAATGACTGTGTGCACCAGTAAGGAAGAAAAAATGTTGGTGGCTATAAAGGCTTATGATTAACAACGATGGAAAGAAATGGAGCAAAGGGCAATCTAGGCTGAATGCTAGAAAAAATGCTCGACAGTAAGATCTATCAAACTCTATAATAGCTCACTGACTAATGGAAACAACTTTCACCTATTACACTGGACGGGACAAAGCATTGAAGTATGTTTTAGGAGCTTATTCTGAAATTGTGAGCTGGATAGTGATTTTTCAGAATACATGAATAAATTTTTTTTCCTTTAAAATCTTATTAACCAGGCTGTAGGTTTGGGCGGTAACTTCCATTCTGACTGAAGATTTTGGATTCCATGTGTCAGGTGTAGGAAAACATATGTAACTTGGAAAATATAATCCTGGGTGTGTGACAGGTACTAATTTTCCAGTTCCTTTTATAAAGTAAAAACAAACAGAGGAGCAGAGGAGTTCAGTAGTTTCAGAAGAAATCTAAACTAAAACTTTTCAGAGTTGTGAAAGATGAAAGCTCATACACAGCAAGGAAAATGTTACAAGTGGGAGAATGGGAACAGGGCAGACAAAGTTGTACTTAATTCCCTAATGGTTCACAGGATCACAGAAAGGTTGAGGTTGGAAGGGACCTCTGAGGGTCATCTGGTCCAACCCCCAACTCAAGCAGGGTGACCTAGGGCCAGCAGCCGAGGACTGTGTCCAGTTGGCTTCTCTCCAGGATGGAGACTCCACAACCTCCCTGAGCAACCTGTGCCAGTGCGCGGTCATCCTCACAGTCAAAAAGTGTTTCCTGATGTTCAGAGGGAACTTCCTGTGTTCCAATTTTGGCCCATTGCCTCTGGTCCTGTCACTGGGCACCACTGAAAAGAACCTGGCTTCATCCTCTATGAACCCTCCTTTCAGGTATTCTATACGTTAATAAGATCTCCCTCCTTGGGCCTTCTCTTCTCCTGACTAAACAGTCCCAACTCTATCAGCCTTTCCTCATAGGTTCCCATAGGTTATAGGTGCCCATAAGACCTGTGTTTCTCTGAAAACAAGAATAAAAAGAAGGCAAAGAAATCAAGGAGTGATTTCTGCATTCTGCTGCTCTTGGGCTGAGGCCCAGGAAGCGTCGATATTACTTAGCTATGTACGATTCTGTGTATGCACATGATGCTACGGAGTCCTCTTCGGAAAATTTGTTAGGCACTTTTCTTTCAATTACCGTACGGCTAGTATACGACACAGCTTGGCGGCAGCTTATGTGACGATGAATGTGTTGACCACATGAGATCTCCCAATGCAGGTCAGGCGCAACCTGACCAGAGATGGATGAGGTCAGCGCCAGCAGCCTCCCAGGGTGCACAGCGTCATGGGCCAGGAGCTGCAGCACCACGCTGCAGGGCAGTAAAGAGCAGCTCATGGATGAGCAGGGAGGGGGGAACCACTTGTTTTGCAACGTTTGCGTGAGGCTCGATAGGTTTGGAGTTTACATTTGAAACAGTGGATGTGATTTTGGCTGTTACCATAGAACTAGGTCATTATTAATGCTTATACTCTGGAAATTCCAAAATCTATATGATGATCACTTTCAAGAGTGACAATACCAGCAAACATACTGTGCTGGTATGGTGGATAAAAGGAAGGTAACACAGATGCCTATGTATAGAGAGTCAAAAATTGTAACTAATTTATGGTACATATGTCAGAGAAAATAAATAGCCAATGGTGCATTCTGAGAAACATGTCTTAATTGCAGTGACTTAAATAATATTAACTGGTACATGGTCTGTTCTCCTTCATGGTAAGTAAATGGAATGTTGTGGATACAAGATTAATCTTTCCTTGTTAATGAAATGAAAGCCCTTGAGATTATTAAAAGTGTACAACGTGTGACTGAGGACGGCTCCTGGTGTGGTGAAGTAAAGCTCATCTCTGAACCCCGTTCTGCGGTAAATGAATGCAAAGTTCTCTGCGGGGCTTGGAGCAAACATCAAAAAGACAGGAGTGAGTTTCTGTTGGCAGGGAGCTGAATGGGGTGGACTCGTTCCACTTTCTCGAGGCTTCTTTAATTGCGAACATGTTCTTTTGTTTTGATACCGATCTCCAAATAACACTTGAGCAACGGAGAAGGGGCGAAGGCAGGCACCTGGTGAGCAGGACGCGGTGGTGTGCTGTTGCCATGTGAGCCGCAGCAGGAGCACTTTGATAACCCGCCGGTCTCTTTAGGCACACTGATCTGGGCATGGAACGGGGAGGCTAGGAAACAGCTCTGAAACAAACAACAACTGTAATTAGCAGTGTGCATTAATTAGAAAGTAACTTTATTTGAGCTGGCTGGCATGTGTTGGGGAAACTCTGGGCATGTCCTACCTGTGCGTTGGAAGATCATAAAGATCCTTTGGAGCTAAGGGCGCTTCCCTTACTTTCACTAGTCAGCGAAAAAATATTAAACTGGGATCATTGCAAGTCTGGAAAATGGAATATTTTTGCTACCTTACAGGGAAAAAGGCTGTACCTGTGTTCCAGGCAGCTGGTCAAATTCAAGTACATCTGTTTCCCTTCACCAGAGAGAATCTAAAACATTGAAAAACTTCAGAGTAAGTATCTTGTTGCCACTTGAGTTTTTGTCTTTTGGATACTATTTAATTAAATGGCCAAAACTGGAACCTTTTTTTTTTTTAATATTTTTAATCCCCACTTCAATTGCCAGGAGAGAATTCCTTAGGAAGTTAACTTTGTAGCTGTATTTTCAAACTCTAATAGTTTGATTTGTGAGAAGGTGAGTAAATATAGATGGCACATGGATTTCATACCTCACCTCTGTGAGGTGATGGAGTGAGGCTTGAGAAGGATGACTGAAAAAGCTGAATTTGTAGGTCTAAAGTCTGAGTTGTGCAATTATGTGCAACTTGCTCTCCAAGAAGGTGCAGAAAATGATTTAGCCCGCCCTAAAAAACAAATTGATAATATCTGCACCTTCTGCTTTTATGAGTACTGCTTAAATTGAAAGCATTCACCATTCCTTTCTTAGATGGTGGTAAAAAGAACAACAAGGGGTTGGGCTAAAGAGTCTGCTACACTACTAAGCAAAAGGATCACGGAAGAAACTCACATTACACTGTTATTACTATAGACCTGACAACAGTTTGCCTTGGGTTTTCATGAGTGCTTTTGCAGAAGATTTAGAAGCAGCAGTTCAGTTCAGTCTCCACATAGACATGTTTCTGTTCCTGTGTGGTTGGAGAAGCCTTACATACATACTTTGTCTTCACCATAATTATCAACAGAAACATTAAGTGCCAGAGAAATATCTTGGGGGGTTCAGTAAGCAATAGTTTCACAGTAACAGTTTTATATATAATGCATAGATAAGTACTTATTTGTAAATAAATATGCATAAACAGTTCCATGTATAAAGTCTGATTTATTACTCCTAACAAATAAAAGATCTTGACAATAAGTCAAATACAGAACAATACAGAATAATTTTTTTCAATATCAGTGACAGATGATTTTTAACTTATGGTGATATAAAATATTGAAACATAACTTTGATCTCTTGTACCTAACACATAATTGCAAGGATTGAATGTTGCTGAACAGCTTGCTTGGATGCCTTTCCAATGATTTGCAAAGCCTTAAGGATTTCACAGTGATTAACACTACCATATGCTTTTTTGAAAGGCCAGCTTTGCCAGGCCACCAGTTTATACGCAGATTAAACTGGCAAGTGTGAGCAAACTTTCGGAATCAAGTGAAGTAAATGTTAATTGCTTGTTACTGTTTTTGGCTATCTTCTTGTAATAAGAAAGTTACAAAATAAGGAGGATAGATGGGTAATAAACGAAATTCCCATTTAGAATGACAGCTGGAGTAGCAGAAAATTCTGTTGTCATGGGTTGTTGCTACCAGTTATTTTACATATAAATTGTTTCACTCATCTCTTGTTGGCAAGTTTTCTTGGCAACTCCAATATTTTACAAATCTAATTCTCTAAGCGAATGCTGAGAAATATTTTCCTCTCTAACTGCTTATGAATGACTTGCATTTGGCACCAGAAAAAAGGCAAATTTCTAAATATACATGAGAGGTTTTGGGCCCTGGAAATGGGCAGAAACAGGCAGGAATGAATAAACGCACCAGCACTTAGCTAGTAAGGACGATGGTTAGAGAAACCCTCCTTCTGCAGCATCTGGTTATCCAACAAGACAATAATAAATCTTGCTGCTCTGACAATAGACAATGGAGTGAAGCAGAATAGATACTGGTTTGTAAGAAAATGTGAGGTGTTTGTCATAGAAGACTTCAAACCAGGGTCAGGAAGTCATGAATTTAAAAATGTGCTTTATTACAATTGTGTCTAGCTCAGTTAAAAACAGCACACACAATCTCATACATATTTGCACGTGTAGATTTACAATTTATAAATAGAATAATATCATAGAATCATAGAATGTTTTGGGTTGGAAGGAACCTTAACTATCATCTATTTCCAATGTCCATATAATTAATTCCGTATTACAAAATTCAGATGTGGGATTACAATCCAGTGTAATATAACAATCCCTTTTTAGACTGCAGCAAGTTTTATAAACTGAAATAGGTTGGTGTATAACCTCCTGCCTTTGCCTTGAGATTTGTCCTGGTTTCATCTGGGATAGAGTTAATTTTCTTCACAGAAGCTAGTGTGGGGCTGTGTTTTGGATTTGGGATGAGAAAATGTTGATAACATGATGACATTTTGGGTTATTGCTGGGCTGTCAAGGAGAGTCCAGCTTCTCCTGCTGGGCTGCCAGCGAGCAGGCTGGGGGGGCCCGGGGAGCTGGGAGGGGACACAGCCGGGACAGCTGACCCAGACTGGTCACAGGAATATTCCATACCATACGACATCATGCTCAGTATATAAAACTGGGGCAAAGAAGAAGGGGGGGACGACACATTTGGAGTGATGGTGTTTGTCTTCCCAAGACACCATTACGCGCGACGGAGCCCTGCTTCCCTGGAGGTGGCTGAACCCCTGCCTGCCCATGGGGAGTGGTGAATTAATTCCTTGTTCTGCTTTGCTTGTGTGTGTGGCTTTTGCTTTACCTGTTAAACTGTCTTTATCTCAAACCATGAGTTTCCTCACTTTTACCCTTCCCATTCTCTCCCCCGTCCCACCGTGGGGAGTGAGCGAGCGGCTGTGTGGGGCTTAGTTGCCGCCTGGGGCTAAACCACAAGATCTCAATCTCTGCCTGCCAGGAGGAAAGAACACTTTGCTCTGAGAAGGTTGATGAACTGCTTATATCTGGTTATAGATGGCTTCACTTACCAAAAACCTTTGCTAAATTTATGGGTATGTGATGAAGTTTCCCTCATGAAAAAGCTAAGTTCAAAGTCCTGTCTGATTTCTGAGTACAGAAGGTACTTGAAGTAGATGCTGGGAAAAGGGACAAATCTGAAAAAAACCCAGAGAGACTTTGGCTTAAAATTTACCCATGTCTTCCAATTGCAGTACCCGCCCCTCTTGCGTATCACAGCTAAGGTTTATGTAAGAGCAGGCATGCAGCTAAACTTGTAGTTAGATGACAAGAAGAGAGAGGTCTTGCACTGAGATTGATGAAAGCTTGCAGCTTTTTTTATTTCTGTGAACCTATTCATAAAACCTTTCTAACTCTATTGTCCACTTCTGGCCTGTGAAAATGGATTACTAATATTTACCTAGCCTGAGCTCCTGGCAAACACTAAAGCACGTGGATAACTCTACTCAGTACAACTTCTAAGGTAGTCATGGGAAGATGGGGAAATGCTCTTGCTTAGAGGAGCTGAACCAGATCTTGTACTTGTAATACAGCTTCTCTGTATGGCGAAGGGAATATCTTCACGTGATGAGACTCAGTAGTGACGCCCTAAAGATGGGAGACGCTGCCTGAAATTCAAGGGTTTACAGCAAGTTTGTAGTGGGTTTGCTGCACTTTTAGAACTGAAGAGGTCTAGGACAGCTACTGAAATGTAAAATCAGTCCTGGTTTACGTTAGTTGATCCTGGCATTAATTGTTATGTTTCAGGAAAAGGTTTGTATGCTGAACAGACAACGCCTGCTCAGAAATTAGAATGTTACTTAGAATTAAGTAATTCTTATTAATTAAATTAGAATTAAGTAATTCTTATTAGAATAAGAATGTTACTCGCCTTAAGTGATGCTCGCTTAACCATATTAGTTAAGAATGAAGCACACAGTGAAAGAAGTTAGCAAGATTCTAAAAAAACCAGAACAAATATTCAGTAGGATGAAGTTTTGTCTGGAGGGGAGAGGTGGGAAATTTGAAGAATAAAATAGATATCCTAGCTTAGAGGTGGTAAAAAAATTAATAAATGAGGGGAGCAAATTAGCACAGAACAGGAAAGAGGAAAAGACAATAATGAAATGGATAGGAAGGAAATGGAAGGATTAGCCATAATTAAACACTTATCAGGGAGAGACAAGAAAATTAATAAAGGTTGAAATGAGGAAATAAATTATTTGTTAATATTAGTCAAAGCAGTTAGGGGAAATCAATAAATGCATCATAGTGATACATCCTAGAAAGAAAAAAATGCACCACCATGAGTATAAATGACTCAATAAGCAAGATGACAGTGAGTAAATGCTGACAGTCTAAATAAACAGGAGCTGAGTTATATCTCATTAAAGAGCAGGTGTAGGAGTACTTGGAAACATTGCGAACATACTCATATTGACCATCTGAGACAGTGTACACTTCCCATGATACTGGTAAACCAAATTCATTAGCACTGAAAAGTCATTGAACGTAGGGAAAGGGAAAGTAGCAAATGACCAAGATTTTTTTTTTTTACTATGGATAGATTCTTACAGCATTTCTTTTGTGTGTATTTGTTCACCAAAAGGACAAAGCGTGGCTGTGGCAGCTTTTTATTCTTTTGGATTTCTGTCACTTTTTCTTCATCATGACATGAGTGAGAGGAGGGTCTGTAAGAAAGGCAAATAAAGACCTCCAAAATAAAATTTTGCTCTGTGTCATTGCTCATTCCCTTACTATGGATAGATTCTTACAGCATTTCTTTTGTGTGTATTTGTTCACCAAAAGGACAAAGCGTGGCTGTGGCAGCTTTTTATTCTTTTGGATTTCTGTCACTTTTTCTTCATCATGACATGAGTGAGAGGAGGGTCTGTAAGAAAGGCAAATAAAGACCTCCAAAATAAAATTTTGCTCTGTGTCATTGCTCATTCCCATGTTCTAGGAAAGAAAAAAAATTGTTTCATTTTATAAATACTGTAGGTATTTTTTAATAGAACTTTATGAATATTGGCATATAACTTACCTATTAAAGGGAATGGATAACACTACTGATAAAGTTTCTTTAAATATTTAATGCTTACGGATGGGGAAAGAACAAATAAAATGAACCATAAAGGTTTCAAAAACTTAAACTCTAGTATAAATGCTAAAACTAGAATAAGATGGATGTCAGGCCATATTTAGTGCCACATATCTTAAGGATGTAATAAACTTAGTTAAAAGTTGTAAACTTTGTTTTGCCTTAGAAAAATATGTTGCCAAATGTAAGGAAATTGCCACATCTCAAAAACCTTTACAGGGCTGGCTTTTTTATTTTTATAGGTATTTGTTCTGTGAATATAAAAGCGGAGAATTCTAAGAGACCAGTTCTAGAAAAAGAAATAGGTTTAGTAGACTAAGGGCAAGTCCTTTCTTAGATGATGATAATAGATAAAATATAACAGTAATTTTTTCCCTATTGGACCAGGGGCTCCTGAGGTAACCAGAAGGTGGAGAAGACAGGTCACTAACTCTGAAGAAACCTTTGTTGTATGAAGGAATCAAACAACAGAGATAGAAAATTTCCTGAAGCTCTTCCTTGGAGACAATATGGAAGAAAGCATGAGGGATGCAGGAAATTGATTGGCTGACCTCCAAGATTTCCATCCTACCTATGCTATCTGTGAAGGAAGATGGAAGATTGCTAAATCCTTTGGAAAGTTTGGTCTTTTCCCACTATGCGTACACATGTATGCAGAGACAGAAAATATGATACTTGGAAATACAAGAGCAAGAAGTAAAGGAGGAAATAGAATGAAAATTGCAATAAAGAAGATAAATACATGTAACAAAAAGATAGGATTCCCAGGCTAGTGGACATAGTAAGGAAATAACTGACTGGTGTATTTTAATCATTTCATAATGTTAGACCCTATGTTAGAAGAGTATCTTTTAAAGGTATAGCACACAAACAGTGTGTTTTTTTGAACTTGTCATCTTCAGAATAAGGGTTAGCAAACTCTCTTTGCTCTCTTCCTCTCTCTCTCACACACACACTGTGACTTCGTGCAGTCTGTTTGATTTCTTCTGAACACTTTTCTACGTGTCCTAACAAATGTAAGGACATCAGGACACTCTCAATAACAGGCTTCTCTATGAAATGTCCAGAGAAGTCCCACCAGACTTAAAGTAAGTGAGGGGAAAGATCTGAATCATTTGGATTATTCCTGAATGATGGGTAGTGCTTACAAGAGCACAAACTAATGCTTACTGTTTGCTTTTACAGGGAGCAAATCTTCCACTCACACTGGGACCCAGCCTTGCTGGAAAGTGAGTGATACATATAGAGTCTAGTGTAGCCCAGATTTAATTTACATCTGCTTGATGTTACAAATTAATCTTAAACTAATAAGTCTGCATCTTGAAAAAACAGATGTGTCTGAAATAAAATTTATATAATACATTGATTGTAGAGTAAATAACTGAAAATAATTTAGACAGCCGAACATAAATGGATGAAATAGATGAAAAGTACCTATTTCCATGCAACCACTATGAAGACAACTAAAGATAGGTGTACTGATTGCTATGAAATAGAAGAAAACTTTTGATTCACTTTACCAGTGGCCCTAAGAAGTTGTTAATTTTGGTGATGTGGAGGTATATTTATGAACAGACCTGCTTATGATTTCTGATGACCATTTATTTTTTCAGTAAGTCCAGCATTTTACTTTCATTTATAGAGACGAGCATCAAAATTTCTTAAAAGTCTGTCCATTCTATCCAAATCACTTTTCGTGATTTTCTTACTAGGGGAAGTTTGTTTCACATACAGATATTATATGCTGTAGCTAGTATCTATTTATTCTTGGATATATTGTGTTCAGACTGAAAAACAAATGGAGGTCTTATTTCTGTTGTTCATTTTTAACACTGTTATTTTAATAATTTTTTCCAGCTATCTCCATATGTTTTTTTCTCTTCCAGTCACAGTTTTGAGTCTATCAAAATTAAAAACTTTAAATGCTTAAGACAAACATACTAAATCTGGAAGTGAAATGGAAACCTTGCTAACTCCCAGCTATTGTGAATTATTATTAAGCATTACGGACACTTTCACCTTTGATCAGAAAACTGATGTATAAACACAAATGAAGCCAAAGTTTGATCCTAAAAAACCCTCAAAGTGTTGATGATTCCATCTGATGTGCCAAGAAACAAATCTTGAAAAGGCTACATCGTGAGATACTGGCCATACACTCTCATGCCAGTATGGAATCACAGCTATAGAATGACAGAAGCAAAAAACAGCTGAGGTTACAAGGCACTTCTGGAGGTCATCTAGTCCATCCTCCTGCTCAGATAGAGTCAACTCAAGCAGACTGCCCAGAACTGTGTTCAGTTGGGTTTTGAATACCCCAAAAAATGAAAAACATGTTCCAGTGTTCGATCATCCTTACCATAAAAAAATCTTTTTTCTTATGTTGAAGAAGAATTTCTTGTCTTTCAGTTTGTGCCTATTGCCTCTTGTCCTTTCTGGACACTGGATGCCACTGAGAAGAGCCTGGCCCTGCCTTCTTTACTCCCTCCCATCAAGTGCCCCCGATGGAAAATTAAGGTCCCCCTGAATCTTCTCTGCCCCAGTCTAAACAGTCTGAGCTCGCTCAGTGTTCAGTGACACTTTATCTTCTGCAATGACACGTACCTGGCTTATGTTCCACTGGTGTCCACCAGGTCCCTTTCTGCCAAGCTGCTTTCCAGACTGTTGGCTCCCAGCCTGTCCTCATGTCCAGTGTTATTCCTACCCAGCGGCAGGACTTTGCACTTTTCTCTGTTGAACTTCATAAGGTTCTTGGCAGCCCATTTCTCCAGCCTGTTGAGGTCCCCCTGAAAGGCAGCACAACCCTCTGGTCCACCAACCACTCCTCCAAGTTTTGTATCATCAGCAAACTCACTAAATGCACACTCTATCCCATCGCCTAGATCATTAATAAAGACACTAAACAGTACGTGGCCCAGTATTGACCCTGGTAGTCATTGTACACATGTAGTAGGCATTGTATATGTGTGGGGTCATGACTTCACTCTCCTTCATGAATTATCAATTCTGAATCTACTGCTTTTCTCGTACTTTCTGTTGTATTTGAGAAGTAAGGCAGAGATACAAACACCTTGCTTTGTCTTGTTAGTGTATTTTATGACAGGAGACTGGGACTGTGGGAATAGGAGTGCTCAGCTGCGCTACCAAGAATATTGGAGAAGAAATTGCATTTTTATTTTCTTGATCTTTTTCTTTTCCCTTGTATGGATTCTAAAATATCCTTTCACTCCTAGGCACTGTTAACAAAAGACACAATATATACACAATACAACACAATGTCCACAATACACAAAATACCGTGAGAGTACTGTCAGAACTGAGTTCTAACCCATAGTGACAGTCCAGCTAGGCAGGGAACTTCACCTGGCAATGCTTCCAGAATTTCTGAAGTTCCTACTGATGTTTTACACATCAGGATGTGGAAAAAATTTCAGACCTCCTTTTTTAATCTGGAGACAAAATCCTAACCGTGGCAGAGGATGAATCAGTTATACTTATGCCCCTTATACAATGTTACCTATCTGACAGATCAGGAAGCTGAAATCAACCATGAACATCACCATCTGGTGAAGCTGAATGAAGTATAGTGTAATTAATGTTGAACTCCCTTTATCTGAGCAGTTTGAGGTGAACAGATGGTAAATCTGGTATATGTAATATTCCTTTATCCTTTGAGTTATTTTTAAACAGACTCTTTAAGTTCAGCAGTGAAGCAGTTTAATGAATGCATGTGCTCCTGACTAACACAGTCATCCTTAATCTAGGTTAAAAATGTTCTTTGGCCAAATTATTGTATATGTTTCTTAGATAATGGGTTAGCAGATATAAGGATAAGTACATCTGTAAAATACCAGAAGCCGATTTGATATCTTACTTTAACAGTTGATAAAAGGGGATGATGATTTTTCTCTTACAAAAGGATGACTTTGTCCTCTCTACCCCATCTCCTTACTCTTCTTTAATTAAACATTCTCAAGTTTGTAAGTCATGTAATTAAAAAAAAAAAAAAAGATTTACAGAAATAAGGTACCAAATTTCTAAACTAGGCAGATGGTTGCCCATCAAGATGCCTATACTTCTGACATCTGTAAGGGACCCTGTGCATGAAACATGGTATTTTGCTGCTTCCCCTTCATTCTTCTCTATTTTCTCTCTTACAGTAGACATTTTTCCTATAACCAATTGATTGAAGAATGTCCAGCTTACTGTTAGTCTTGCCTGAAAAACCTCTGTTGTGCTTTGATTTGAGGGAAAAGTGAGCAACAGAATCAATATCCAGGTTTATATCAGATAGTCACAAATTTATTATAGATACTAATCACTAAAAATAATCAGATAGCACTCATTCAAAATTCATTTTTTCACTAGTTTTAATGCTCACCTCCCTTTTTTACCTTCACTACTACTAGTTCTTTATTTTGTCTGCACTAATTGCACTTGATTCTCGTGAACAGATTTTATTTTAAAGATTGGTACTACTTCTGTTTTGCTGGGTTTTTTCTAATTGCAACACAAACTGCTTTATCTGTTTTCCTCCTATTGTTTTTCAATCTGTTTTTTTAATTTTTGAGCCCTTAAAAAATTTCCAGTAGAGTTGTGGACCTTCAGTAGTGAACTAAAGGCTTTTAGTAACAGGGTTGATATTTGTAATAGTCTTTCAGAGACTCTTTCGAAGTGGTATGTGGAGCTGGTGGCCATCACTTGAAATCATGGGACCTGATCAATTGTCTTGCCTAGTCTTGAACAATGAGGCATGTTGAGCAAATGTGTATTTTGCTTAATATCTTTAATGAGCAAGCTGTACTTTGACATGTTGATCTGGTATTTAAAGGGTATACAAACACAAGAATAGCCACTGGGTATAGTTTTAATGTGACTTGTTAAGACACCCCTTCTGAGAATGGAGATAACCACCTCCAGCCTCACTGTCACCTTTTATGAGGATGGCAATTACCTCCTGCAGCCTTTCTGACTACTTACAAAGTCTCCTGCACCAAGGCAATTTGTTCTTGCAAGCTTCCCAGTTGCATTCTGACAAAATAACCTGGGTTGCTTGGCCAAGAGGGAGGACTTCTGTGATAAGTCCAGGTAGCAGTACCAGGAAGGAAATGATGGCACATAGCTGGATGTGGTGAGTCGATTTGGCTAGATGCCAGGTGCCCACCAAGCCACTCTATCACCTCCCTCCTCAGCTGGACAGGGGAGAGAAAATGTAACAAGAAGCTTATGGGTTGAGATAAGGACAGGGAGATCAGTCACCAATTACTGTCACAGGCAAAACAGACTCACCTTGGTGAAATTAGTTTCATTTATTGCCAATCAAAATCAGAGCAAGATAATGAGAAATAAAATCAAATCTTCAAACAACTTCCCCCCACCCCTCCCTTCTTCCTGGGCTCAACTTCACTCCCCATTTCTCTCCCTCATCCCCGCAAGCAGCACAGCGGGACAGGGAATGGGGGTTGTGGTCAGTACATCACACGCTGTCTCTGCCACTGCTTCCTCCTCAGGGGGAGGCTCCTCACACTCTTCTCTTGCTCCAGCATGGGGTCCCTCCCATGGGAGACCATCCTCCATGAACTTCTCCAACATGAGTCCTTCCCTCAGGCTGCAGTTCTCCATGAACTGCTCCAGCCTGGGTCCCCCGCGGGGTCACAAGTCCTGCCAGCAAACCTGCTCCAGCCTGGGCTCCTCTCCCCACAGGTCCACAGGTCCTGCCAGGAGCTTGCTCCATCATGGGCTTCCCATGGGGTCACAGCCTCCTTCGGGCATCCCCCTGCCCCGGAAGGTACAAATGGAAGATACATTTGCTTCCCTTGTGTTGGCTGGGCTCATGTGGCCGATACCTGATATAGCAGTAATAGAAGCTATTTATTAGTTTTCAACCATTGCTTCCACGCTGCCTTTCACAGTTCAGGCCACTTGCTTAGCATCACACCCATTTCACTAGGCCTTCATTATTAAGCTATGCATTTAGAGGTAATTGGGAAGTTGGAGTCTGGTACCTTTATTCATCTGTTTACGGTAGAAATGTTACACACAGCCACAAAATAATTTAAATGGATTTTTAAAAATCTTATCAATTACAATATATTAAATTTTTTTTCACCCAGGGACAGGTGGGTCTTGATGTAGAAGTTAAAAACATGTCTTTATATTGCAAAACATAAAGACGGTCTTCAAACCAAAGGCCTGAATCTAGGTCTTCCCTATTCCGGGATCACAGAAACACGGAATGGTTGAGGTCAGAAGGCACCTCTGGAGACTGTCGAGGCCAGCCCTTGGCTCAAAGCCGGGTCATGGGTGGGTGCCTAAACCCATAGGTTACAATGAATTTTGAATTTCATTCTCCAAAGTCCCACAGCTGGAGAAAAAGTAGTGATGCGTTGTTTTTCTAACAACACGTCATATAACCACTGTGTTTAGGTGTGTGCTGGGAATCTGGGAGCTGCAACAATAAATCGGGCAGAGGAGGTAAAAAGACATATTCTGCATTAGTGCTCCAACAAATATATTATAGTTTGAGGCAGGCTCTTCCTCCTGCTGTATTTTATAATAAAGTAGCTGCTATAAATGCTTTCTGTTTGAACTGTTGGGATCAGACTCCGATTCAGGCACTGTGTTTACACACAGTCCAAGGGTTCCTACCAGACTGATCCCTTCTGGGGGATCTCACTCTATGGCTCTCCAGCTTGCTTAAATGTGCTAGATATTTGTTCAGCAATGTTAAAGCTGGGCAATTCTGCACACATGCCAGAGAGGTATCTGGTGAACTTCAGAGTCAGAAAACCCTCCAAGCTTATTTCTATGGAACCAGATATTCCCCGGGGTGAGGTAGCAGCTGGATGGAGGTTTCTGGGATTATTTTGGATTTAAGAAGAAAGTTAAGTCACTCACCCTTACTTTAAGTGCATTTTTAATTTGAGCTGGCTGCTGGAATAAAGTTAGGTAAATAGCATCAGTAGGGTCATTCTTTTCTGCCTTTTAAAAGGAAATCGAAAGTAGCAAAACAACTTAGTTCATAAGTAATTACAATGACTTCTTAATTGCCTCAGAGCAGGTTGCCACTCCATCTGATTTGGTGATGGGGTATTCGGAGATAATCTTCTGACATTTTGTAAGGGCCCTGAGAGATGTCTGACATAACTAGTGGCAGCGATTCAGCATCCAGCTGACCTCCTTGCTGCACTGTACAAACTGCAGGTTGCTCGAGTGCTTGTGAATCCGCATGTCACCACACCATGTAACTGCCAGCTCAGTTGGATTCATTGCCGGTGAAGGTGGGTGAAATGAAGCTGGTGAAC
>NW_010511260.1:17144-41580 GCF_000687285.1 Phaethon lepturus
CAAGGTAGAGGTGTATGTTCCCATTTCTTGTCTTACTGCAAGGGTGGTCTGTTAGTGATAGGACAGAGAAGACGCGTTATCAGCTGTTGGTTGCTGAAGGATACCTTGAATCACATATATTTATGCAGAATAAGAATAAGAATCAACTGGTGCACAATACAGAAAAGACGGCAAAAATTTTAGCTGTCTCTTTCAGAGCTAAAAGGATATTAGTGCTGAAGACACATCGTCAGGAAGGAATGGAGTCTTTCCTGTCAGTGTATTGGGCCTGAAACACTACAGGAAAAAGATTCAGAAATGTGAATCCTTCCCTGGTTTTTTCCAGACAGGGCTGTTAGAAGAAAGAGACTCACTTAAGGAAGAGGATTTGATGGCCTGCAGACTTCTGTGAACAAATGATGGTCACACTGAGGGGGAAAGAACTGATGGGTCAGGGTGAAATTTCATCAAAGATATGCCAGAGGATGGTTTTCCTTCCTCCATCTACCCAGATAAAGCATGCTTATTTTGTCTATTCTCTGTGTGCTCCATGTTCATCTTCTCCACCCCAGGAATTTCTATATTCCCTGGAACCAGTTTCAGATCAAGCACTACACAACACAGGGCTCTCCCATTTCACATTTTTTTATTAGAAGTTCTCTGGGATTGCCTCTAACACCTCCCTTGTGTCCTTCACCTGGTGGACAGCCCAAGCATAGTATTTTGCAGAGCGCCTACAGAGAGAAATGACAGTGGTGAAGGATGACTCCTGCCAAAAGAGAGCTAGATGGGGGAAACCTGACCTTTTTTACTAATTGTATATCCAATGCATGTCTTGACACTTCTGAAACAGGGAAAGCAGGACTTTTCTCATTTGCACTGACAGTTTTCTTCATTCAAGGTAAATACATTCTTCTTTGCCTGAAGAATAAAAATATCTAAGTCAATTTTTAATATTGCAAATGTATTCTAAGGGCAAATCCTGCCCTGCTGAAACCAAGTGGTCAGACTTCATCCAACATCAGAAAAGTTAGGACATTGCCTGCTCTTATATAGTGTGTTTATTTCAGATGAAACAGGGAAACATTTTGGTTTTATCTTCAGGGTTAACTTTTAATATTATCAGTGCCATACTGATGTGGCTTGTGTGATATTTGGAAGTAGAAGATGAGAGGCTTAATGCAGATGACGTATTCTCCTCCTTTGTTCTTGGAATAGCCTGTATGACAAAGTGTTTTCTTGTTTTTGCAGAGCACATGCTTTTGGAAATCCACTTTGTATGCTTTAGAAGTTCTTATAGTCATTTAGATTTGAATATAATTTCCAGTTGCCATTGAACTGCATACATGTAATACTTACTGGGAAGAGAAAGTATGTGTTTCTGTGTGAATGGGGAATGTGTTGTGCACACAGCGAGGATTGTTTCTAGCACCATGCTTTCCCAAAGCAAAAATTATGGCATTGCTAATGGAGTCAGACCTTTCCGTTACCCACAGCTTAGATCTTGGACCAAATAGACCAGGGGTGTTTGTTTTTTCGTTTGTTTCTTTGTTTGTTTTTAAACCTGTTGAGGAAAGATGCAATATTTTAGGATATTTTCCAGCCTTCCTGAGTCTTGAAAGATCTCAATGGCCATGTTTAGTAAGATCTGTAGTTGGAAGTTTTCATGGAAAACCTGAAAGTCTCGGGATATTGTATTTAATATAGCAGATGCAATTCCTCTATCTGAAGTATCCCTTCAACTTCTCAGCAAGCAGAAGGAGAGAATTTTCTTCCCTCATAATGTGCCCTGGGTGAAGCCATGCTGGCTGTCTCAAATCACCTCCCTGTCTTCCATGTGCCTTAGCAGAGCTTCTAGGAGGCTCTGCTCCATGATCTTCCCAGGCACAGAGGTGAGGCTAATGGGTCGGTAGTTCCCAGGTTCCTCCTTGCTAGCCTTTTTAAAGATGGGAGCAATGTTACCCCTTTTCCAGTCTCCAGGGACTTCCCCTGACTGCCAGGACTTTTCAAATATCATGGGAAGTGGCTTGGCAGCTACACCAGCCAGCTCTCTCAGGACTCTGGGATGCATCTCATCAGGTCCAATAGACTTGTGTATGTTCAGGTTCCTCAGGTAGTCTCAAACCTGTTCTTTTCTTACAGTGGGAGGGACTTTGCTCCTTGAGTCCCCATCTTGAAGTTCAGTCCCTCGAGAGGATTCTTTGCATCCCTTGCCAAGTTCAGCTCCAGACACACCCTAGCCCTCCTGACCTCATCCCTATGTAACCAGGCAGCATCCCTGTACTCACCCCAGGTTACCTGTCCCTGCTTCCACTGCCTGTGCATTTCCTTCTTGCCCTTTAGTTTGACCAGCAGGTCTCCACTCAGCCATGCTGGCCTCTTGCATTCTTTTCCTGATTTCTTCCACCTGGAGATTGAGAGCTCTTGCATTTTATGGAAAGCATCCTTAAAGATCTGCCAGCTCTGTTCTGCTCCCTTGTCCCTGAGGACAGTAGCCCAGGGGGTCCTATTGGCTAATTCCCTGAAGAGCTGGAAGTTTGCTTTCCTAAAATTCAGGGTCCTGAGTTTATTCTTTGCCTGACCCATATCCCTCAGGACTGTGAATTCCACCAGTGCATGATCACTGCAGCCCAGGCTGCCTCCAATCTTGACGTCACCAATTAGTTCACTTGTGTTGGTGACCAACCGGCCCCGTATGGCAACCCCTCTGGTGGGGCTATTACCTGGCATAGGAAGTTCTACTCAGTGCACTCCAGGAGTCTTCTGGATTGCCTACAGCTCACCATGCTATTTCTCCAGCAGATGTTGGGGTAGTTGAAGTCCCCCAGAGGGATGAGAGACTGCAAGCGGGATGCCTCCTGTAGCTGGAGTGAGAAGGCTTCGTCAATAGGCTCCCCTTGATCGAATGTCCTGTAGCAGACACCAATCACAAGGTTCCCTTTATTGCCTCAGTCTCTGATTCTTACCCATAAGCTTTTGACCTGCTCATGGCTGTTCCTCAGAGACAGCTCTTCACACTCCATCCATTTCTTGATGTAGAGGGCAACGCCTCCGCCCCTCCTTCCTCTCCTGTCCCTTCTGAACAGCCTGTAGCCATCGATAGCTGCACTCCAGCCATGGGATTCGCCCCACCAGGTTTCAATAATGGTGACAAGGTCGTAGCTTTCTAGCTGCACAATGGCTTCCAGCTTCTCCTGTTTGTTGCCCATGCTGTGTGAATTAAAAGAGATAGGAGGAGGAATGAGAGGGAAAAAAAAGCATTAATCCTGGATAGATTTTATTTTACCCCAAAACAAAGGGTTTTGTTTTCTTTTAAGTATATTTTTAACTTATTTTTTAATATTTTACTCCCTTTTTAACCTGATAATTTTGAAATGAAATTTTGAAAAGACTTTCCAATTTGGAAACCAATTTCTAAAAAACACTTCCAAGTAGCCTTTTCAGAAAACCAGAATTCTGGTTTAATGAAAAGAGATGTGGTTTTCTTCCATAGCTGAATTAAAACAAAAATGAATTTTCAAATGAAAAAAAATTAAAGTAAAAATAAACATTATTCAAAAATAGCCAGAGACCTGTTATTTATACACAGGTTCAAATCCCAAGCCTCTCTTGCTCTCAGATACTTGCATTCTGAACATGAGAAAAATTCCGCTTTCATCGCTGTTATTATTTTAATGGTAGACTTCCATAATAAGATTTTTTAGAAATTTGAAATTTTAAGTCCTGTACAATCATTTGTCAAACAAGTGCCATTAAAATACAGTATAGGATTTATTTGAAATCATAATTATGCCAGACATTTATGGAAATTCCATTCTCTGTTTTACTGGGCTTTTCCTTTCACATTTCTATACCATATTTCAGAGCACAGCAGGACTGCATAAAATAAAAGGGCCGGGTACTGGTTAATATTGAAAGCTATCATTAGGGACAATTAAATTAATTGGATTATACATTATGTGCTGTTGGTTCTTATGGAAGTATCAGAATAAAACAGCAGGCTTTCTTAAGAAGGGAAAAATCATGTAAACAAAGCATCAAAAACCTCACCAGGAAGCATTAAACTTCTGAAATGAACCATAATCGCTAGCCTACCGAGGAGGTTGCGACCACTGCCTCTTAAATATTATCTGCTGTTTCACAAGAAAACACACTTTTTTCCCTGCGGAGGTGAGCTCTACTGATGCGGCTGCCAATGCCCAGCGAACGGCAGAGAATCCCTGTAGCCAGGTACTACACAGAGGGAGAATTTGCGGTATTTATTCCGTTTACCCCGGTGTGAAACGGGCACGTGTCCCTGCAGGAGGCTGCTGACCCTTGCTGGGATCTGGGAGGCAAGCGGCAAGCTGCCTTCCTACGGCCGGCGGCACCGCTGCAGCTGCGGCGGCTACGCTCGTCCTGCTGGGTGTTAGCTGGCGTTTAATTCCCTCAGCCTGCTGGAACGAGGGCATCTCTTTTGCACATAAAGACTTCACAGAATCACAGAATCACAGAAACACTAGGTTGGAAAGGACCTTCAAGATCATCAAGTCCAACCATTAATCCAGCACCACCATGACCCCTAAACCATGTCCTGAAGCGCCACATCCACACGTTTCTTGAACACTTCCAGAGATGGCGACTCCACCACCTCCCTGGGCAGCCTGTTCCAATGCCTGACCACCCTCTCAGTGAAGAAATTTTTCCTAATATCCAATCCAACTTGCATGCACAGAGGAGAACAGTGGAGGGTCTTTCACTTTCAGGACTTCAGAGAAATTTCTGAAGCTGAAAGACTGCAAGTGTATTTTCATTAAATATTTTGTTACTGGAAGTTTTCTTGTTGGCTTACCTAGCTCCATTAGACACTCTTTGCAGTGACCACAGCACAGAACTAGCCTGGATACGCAGCCGCCTGCTACTGGGCACCTGAGCGTTGCCTGAACCTGACCCTGCTATATTCCTTTAGGTGACTGTGGTTTTTCCACAGTTAAATCTTCACACCTTTTACTGTGTGGAGTATAATCCACTCTTTAATGCTCATTTTATTAATCTTACATCAATGAATTTGCTTAGTCTTTTTAGCCTATTGCTGGTAAATTCAGGTGGTCTTCAGAGTAACTTACTCCCACCAGAGAAACCTTCAAACCCTGGTCAACTGGGTAGGACTACAGATCATATTTAAAAACAGTGCTCAGATTGTTTGTCATTTACTTCATTCTGCTTAAGAAATTCCTGAAAGTTTTTAAAAACAGTTTTTCTCTTCAAATGACAGAGAGAAAAATCTAGCAGAAGGAATTGTTCCTCTCCATCCAAATGAACTTTTAAAAGTTTCCTTCTTTTGTGCATAATTTTGCATCGGTTACATGTATTGATCCATGAATTTTTTGGATGCTATTTGTTTTGGTATCTAGAATGTGCATAAAATAATGAGAGGTTAGCCAAGATTGCTGTTATTCAGCAACACTATCCTTAGCCTTTGAGAAGCGTCCCAGCTGAGTTTTCCAGTTCAAAGGCATATAGATTTAGGGAGTTACATTTGTGCAGTGCAAAATGTAGCTGATAAAAGGCTTTTTAATGCATTACAAGGTCTTTCAGCCTGCTCTAATCTGGAGGCTGCAAGCTACATAGGTCATAAACACCTTCTGAGTATTTACAAATTTACTTCTGTTTGGAAAAGTAGTCAGAAGGAAACATACCCCATCTGATGATTTTTTTCCAAATAGAAGTAAGCCTGAAGCTTCTATTAGCATTTCTCAAATTTGTGAAAACTTTAATATAATATTGGTATGTTATATTAACTAAAATGTGAAAGTTTAAATACTTAGGTTGTATACAATGAGGTATGTAATCGAAATGAAGATTACAAAAATGAAAATATTGTATTCCTCTAGCAAGCTGTCAGTTTTGTTCACTTGCTTATCTATTTTATTCTTTCTTTAGAGATGAGAATTAATGTAAACCAGACACCAAAATATAAGTTTTTCTACTTTTTAATCATTTTTCCTCAGGTATTTAATTTGGTGATTCACTTCATTAGCTTTTCAGCTGCAAACTGCCCTGCAGATCACTATGAAAATGCATACTAATCTGCTTTCTCTTCTCTGCTCAAATCTTGCAAAATATGCTGAAGGCTGTCTATACGGGGAGATTTCTCTCGGCTCTTGAAGACTGTGCAGAACTGCTGCTTGTGCTCCTGGCTGATAGGAATTTCACTCGGAGGAAGGCTGGCAACAGTCTCTTTCCAGAGAAAAGTCAGCCAGTCTAAGAAGGGATCAGCTTGGATCCTAAAGGCTGCCCAGCTGTGGAAGGAAACTTAAACCAAGGATTCCAGCATTTGATTTTGACTTATCCAAATATATATATATATAGTGCTGGGAAGTGGCACTGAGGATGCAGCTTCTCTGTATGCTTTTATAATACAAAATAATTTACCAAATTATATGATGTCTGCTGAAACGGCTGGAAACCAGCCTGTTTATCTCACTAGAAATTGTAAAACTTTAGAGCTTTGCTGCAAACTGGATTGAAAAGTGTTTCATAATTAACAATGCAATAGAGGTCTTGGATGCTTGAATTTCGGAACAATATGTATCTAGTGAGACGTGTTAGATGATTCCAGGACATTAGCATTTAAAAGGTGGAGATATTTATAAATCTAATTTAAATGGTTATAACAAAAATGCTCTTTTTTAACTGCTTCAAAATGTTTACTTTAAAGGTTCCACTTAATTCTGGTTTTGGCTTCTTTCCTTTTTCTTTTTTTTTTTTTTGAGATGTGAGGGGTGAAAATCTCATTAAAATCCTTTTTTTTAACAATGTGAAAAAAATCTGTGTCTTTAGTACTTGTGCAAGAACAAATTTATTAGTAACAGTTCATTGATGATAAATATTTACTCATGAGAAGGTTCTAATTGCAAACAATGTGCAGTATATTCTGTGATATGTTAATTTGCAAAGCCACTTGTCTGGCTGAAACTAGTCTCAGCTTTCAGCATAGTTTTAGGCTGTACACCAGATGTCTTCCCAGGAAAAAATTATAATATTAACTTTGATAACATAGAATCAGTGCTGGTCTGTTTCAAGGGCCCCTAACATATCCCAAAAGCTGCATTTAGAGGTTATACAAATCCACTACCTTAACTGCAGGAGTATGAAAAAGAGGGGTTGCTTAACACTGATTTTATGGGGTTTATATGACATGGGACAAACTCTTTTTCATTTCTAGAATAAAAGAAGCCTCGTACCTCTTCCTAATTGTTCTTTGAACTAGGAAATTAGTATTTCAATCTGATACGACTGCACTTTTTTTTTTTTAATCCCTGCACTGATGTATATTTGTACAAATACATACTTAGTGGATGTGTAGCACAGATATTAATGCAAACTGAGACACTGTGTTATAAATTCTAAAGTGTGACTCCTGGGATTTACGCATTGGATTTGCTGTATTAATGCTTTTAATATCCAAATAGAATTATTTCTGCTTTACCACATATATATATCATATATTTTTTTTAACAGAAATGAAGTTTAATTATATCAATGGATAGCTCGTTCAAAAACCTTTGATTTTATGGAGTATTTTGCATTAGATACACTAAATAGTAAGCAAATAATATTGCAGTCTTCACCCCACTGGTTAAGTCAGTGTCATTACCTATAGGAGGTCTCGATGGTCTAATCGACCTTAAAAAGCAATCTCCTAAAATGTAGATTTCATCTTACATCTGGTTTGAAGAGGCAAATGAGAAACATAAGATAGCACAGAAAAAGTTATAAAAGTGAGAATGTATGTGGTGGAAACTGAGCTATGAAGTGAATTTGGAAGGCAGGTTTTAGTACAGTGAAATACTATAAGATAACTGGGAGATGAGGATAACATTTTGAAGGACCTTGAAGCAGCAGTTTGGATCATCTTGGGAAACAAGGACTTTGCTGAGCCAGTTAAAAAGCAGCAAAATGTCACATTTTAATGGAATGTGAAGGTGACCAAGAGTTGGTCAGGTGAAACAACAGGAGATGAGTTAGAGCAGAAAAAGACAAGGACTCTAAAAAGTGTCAGTGATGCAGATGAAAAACAGGAACCTGTAAAACAACTCCCTTGACTTGCAGCTATGAAGTGAGCTTGGATTAGGAGGTGCTACCCAGGATGTCCCACATAACCTGATGAAAGGTAGGACAGCTAGATATACCTCAGACATGGGTTTGGTCTCGTGTGGGGACCGATGTTTCAAAGAAAGAAAAAAAAAAAAAAAAGAGGATTCTTTTATAGAAACAGCCAAATCACTGACAAAACGTTAGCAAGCTTTAAACTCCAGCTGGTATATCTGAATTGTTTGATTTCTTTTTTCTCAAGTGACTAAGCTGGCATGAGCAAAACAAAACTTACAGAAGAAAAATGAAAAAAACTTTCTGTTCTGGTATTGATAATCACTAAAAGAGGTGTTACATAAAATACTTTTTAAAGTTTTTGAAGATAATTATGTCTGTGGTGTTTGTGGGAGTGCTTTGTGCATTCAGCTGTTTTGAGGCTGATCTATCCATGACTAACACAAAAAAAGTGGAGGTGGGACACTGTGCCACGTGGTTTTCAGCAATACCACAGCTAACAAAGCGGTAACAAAACAGCAACAATAAATCTTATCTCTGAGTTATTTTGAGGAAAGAAAAGCATTTGTTCAAACAAAGAAATGTGATTTCTGCAATGTTTGTCTCCCTCTTCCTTAGATTGAATTCCTTAGGGCCAAAGGATTTTTTTGCATTTGGGACATTGTTAATAGAAACTTAAGAGATGATTTGAGATATGCAGGTTTACATCAGGCTTAAAAAGACGTATATATGCATTTGCTATTATTTTGAATACTGTGCGTCATAAGATAATAAATGTTTAAAGATGTGTTAGGCAGTGCTCTGCAAAGCTTAACAAGCTTGGTTTAAACAACCATCCAAAATGTTACTTACCTGAAGATAAGTCAGAGTTTCTGACTTTTTCTTTGGCTTTAGCAGATGTTAAAGAAGGGTTTGTTAAGAGACATTTATTATATCCTCATATAATGACTCTTATTTTTAAATTAAAAGGAATGCTGTAATGTCTCATGTCTATAAGCACGTATTTAAGTGGTGGCATTGACTTTCTCAGCGGCAGGGAACACACACAGTGTTGTGCCTGAACGCTTTCTGTAAATTAACAGCCACCTTGCCTAACGCTGGCATCTGAGTGAAGCAGATGAGTAATAAATATTCTCTGTGGGCTTTGTAAGGTTCGGAATTAAAACTGTGGTCTATGTTAGGGGACTGTTGGAGCATTTTCCCAGGGACAGCGGGATACTGTAACGCTAGTTCAGTAATATTAATTCAGACGCAGTGAGGCCATTCTTTGTGTCGGACAGTAAGACACTGATTACTGGTACGCAGAAACACGTACTCAGATATCTTTGGTATCTTTCTCTTCAGTCCCTCCTATTGTAAGTGTAGATATTTTTTCAGCATATCCTAAGCTTTCTGTTTCACTGCTATTTGTAACAGTGAAGTCCAACATGCAGGGCATTCGCTTACGCTGTGAGAATTACTATTTCTGCTGTGAAATGTAAATTTGCTGCTTTCAGTTTCATGCGCTGGCTAGTGACTCTCACCTTGGCTTTGTTGGCTCATCTAGCTTTCCTTGGGTGTGTCCAAAATCTCTGTGTATATGGTACTGTAACTATCCCAAACACAGACTAAGATTTCATTGTTTCAGTTGTGTATCTGCCTTTGACAAATAACTTGATGTGCATCCTTAATTTGTTTCCTCTAGAATGGTTTAGTTTATATAGTCTGTTCAAGAAAGAGGCAAGATTCGGCCCTGAAACACTGCATGTGCTTAAATGCATTGGATCTATGCCTCAACCAAATAATGAGCTTGCATAAAAGGCTTGGGCATTGGCTTGGAAAATGCTGGTGGACAAGGATCATTAAGCCAATAGTCACATGAAGGTAATTGTCACAATACTTTTCTGTTGCATTTCCATGGCTACATAAAGGTAATTCTATAATAATTTCAGTTACACTGAAATGTAATTTCATTTTGAAATTACATTTTAATTTCATTTCAATTCATGAAAATTCAAATGCAGTTCCATTCAGTTTCCTTTCTTCTCTTGTGTAGATCTGAAAAGCTGACTTGCCATCCCCTGTTTCTTGATGTTAACTTTCTATGGTGCTATCACTACACTTGTTCACAGATTTAATAGTACTTTATTAGATGGATTAAAGCAGATGGGCTAGCTTTATCTCTAAATAATGTTAGATTTCTTGTACCTGGTAAATTGCCTGTACTTTTGTATGGGAAAAAAATAAAAACTTTCATAAAGTAATTCTTTAGCCATAATTAGTAATTTATGCCTGAAAATTTATGAACATTCAGAAGAATGTTCATAGAAATTAAATTGTGAAATCCATAATCCAGTACAAAGTGGATTTTCCTCCACTGCACTGTAGAAAATTGTTCAAATGGAAAACCACAGATTTTGTAGCCAGAGGAACATTCCCTGCAGCCATCCCATAGCAAGTGATAGAAGACAGAGCCTTTTGGGAAGAGTCCTGGCTACAAAGATTTGAAATGAAACAGTCCTTGCTGTATTTAGCGAAACAAGGTGTTAACTTTTTAATAATTAAAAAAAAAGTAACTTCATTAGGTTTTTTTGTTCTTTTTCCCTTTTGGAGAAACTCACAAGGCCTCATATATGTCTTAATGATGGGATTTGGTAGGGTGATGCTACGAATGAGATGTTAACGAGAAGTTATAAATCAACATTTTTATGAAATGTGTACCTACCCATCAAAAATGGAATAAAGGCTTTTGTTCATCCTTCCAGTTGCCAATGATGTATTTAAAGTCCATTTGAAAAGTGTAGAGCTTTTTGACACAGGCAATAGGCACAGTCTGTTCTCTGAGCTTTCCAAGTGTTGAATGATGCATCAACACTATAATGAATTCAGCTTTCACTGAGCCGTGTAAAACATGCCCGTGTAAAAGCTCTCTCTTAAAAAGACGTGGTAGCATCAACTGGTGTAGTTATAAGATTTTATAAGTAATAGTAATTAAGAGAGAAAAAGCGTTATGTTTTTCCAATTTTAGGTGGAAAGCCGCATGTACTGTGGCAATGATTCTCTCCTAAAAGCTCATGTTATGATCTAAAATTGTGCATAGGCATAAGGAAAGAGCGAGAGGCAGTAAATACAGGGATTTCATTTTAAGGGAAAAAAGAAATTGAAACCTCTGAGCAGTTTCAGTCTTTAACAACAAGAACCTTTACAGGACAGGACAGCACTGGGTTAAGCTGCAAAAGATGAAGAGCCTGCTTTACAAAAGAATGGGATGATAGAGGTGCTATGCAAAAACCTTACGGTTAAGTGGAATTTTAATAGCGTTGGGAATTTTTTTTGCAATTTTATTGCACTATTGCAAACTTGTGTCTTCAAAAATACTCAGTTTTATCTTTCAAAAAGGTCTGTAGGAATAAAATTGTCACAATTTCTCTAACATATCAAGACATTCTATTCCTACCATTATTAAAATCCCTAAAACCATGCTATGGGGAAAGCTCTTGCAGTCAAGGGCATTACAGGAAAAGTTCTCAAGGGACCGAGATGTACAGTTGTGCCTTCAACATTTTTCTCAAGTACATTCAAGAGCTACTACAACAGCCCTGCGTAAAGCATCTGCTTGAAATGTAGTTATGATGCTGGCAACCATGTTGAACCTGTGCTACAGGTAGACTCTAGTGTTTCTAATATATTAAAAAATGCCTTATCCTTAACCTTCCTGGGCATAATTTTCATGTATTCCTCTTTGTAACTGTCAACTTTATTTTCATTTCATTGTTGTCAATTTGAATTTCTTGCCTAGATTACCCATTTGCTACGTATTGGAGAGATGGGAGTTTTGTGGTCTCATAGTTTTCACTTCAGCTCAACAAATTCAGAGTTTAAATTAAAAAGGCTTTATTTCTCCTGCACATGTTAAAACATTTTAACACAATTCCCCTTTATCATTCACATTTATATATTTGTATTTTCCTCCTCTTCAGTCTTGTGTATGTACACTTCCATGGTAAAGACTTTTTCCCCTTCTTCAATTTTATTCCCCTTGAATTCTGTCTGATCTATATAAATTTAAAATTAACCATCTTCTTTAATTTTACTGACCATACCACAAGCCAGTTTTCAGCCTCCAGATCCAGCAGCAATATGTCAACATTTGCAGCAATTTTTTAACAACAAGTGGTTATTAATTTTTTCATGAACACATGCAAGAAAATGCAATATAAATAATTTGTTAGAAATGTACAATATATTTAAGAGGGAGAATTAAAGGTTCAATCCACCTGTCTACAAATGTTAATAAAATTGCTAATCTGCTGCTTGCTCAGAAAACAAAAATCAGAGCTGATTGCAGTCATTTTCATCCCCACAACTTTCAGTGACAGGAAAAAAATTACAGGGAAGCAAAAGCCTACAACAATCCAAATTTCGTTTAGTACATATAATTTATCTCTCTACCCACACTCAATTAAACAGTATGGTATGAGGCTTGTTTAATTTCCTTGTTCCAACACACAGATACCCACCATTGCAGTTAGTGGTTTTTATTTTATTTTACAGAGCTATTCTGGCTAAGCTAAATTAGCAGGAACATTTTAATCAAAGCTTGCAGTGGATAGTCCCTTGCCAGTCTCAGGGGGACGACAGCTCGGTGCACACAGAGGGTGTGTTTGGTTAAACACATCTACGCACTGATAAATGGCCAACTCATCCCACGAACACAGGCAGACTGGCTAAACTATATTATTTGATCACCGTTCTAACAAGCTTGAACTAACATCAACATTACCTTGCTTGCTTTTGTGCAGTCTGCAGAACGAAATTACAACCTGAGTATTTGGAAGAACATGCAGATTATTGACCTTTGGAGAATTATGGAGTGAGCACAGGTAAAACAAAGCTTGAAATCATGGGCAGTTGTCTTACCTCACTGTAGTTCCTCCAGCAGAGAAGTATAATTTAGCTCTCAATGAGTTAAACTTGTTATATATTATGAAACACTTGACGTTTACTTTGTGGTAATGTTTAGGAATAGGTTACTTCAATAAAACGTCTTATTTTCATATTCACTTGTTCATTAGAGTGTTCTTGTGAGACCTATTATATTTTCCAGTATCACTTCTCATCAAAAATGAAGTAGAAAAGATACAACAGCATTCCTTACTGAAAATAAATTTGACTTAAGTGAGCTTAGGTTGAGCTCTTAAGTCATTGACTAAATAGCACTACGTATCTAGCAGTATGTGAGCCTGCTTTGGTTTTCTGGAAATGTCAGAATTACTATTTGCTATGTATTCCTAGTCTTCTTCAAAAATAGGACAGCCAGTTGGAAATGTGATTGCATTAACCATATTATGTGGGTATACTTTTATGTTAATAACAAACAGAAAACAGTTTTTTACTTTCTTCCATAATACCTATGATAACATAACAAGAAAACAGAAATGGGCTCTTCATAGCGGAGCAGTGGGAGTATGAGAGACCATGGACACAACTTGAAACAAGAGAGGTGTTGACTGGATATAAGGAAGTCCTTTTTCCCCATGATGACATTGTCAGTCACTTATGTGGATCTGGTAATGCATATCCGGCTCAGCTCCACTGCATGGAATAAGAACTCATACTTTTGGCCTTACACATGTTTATAGACATAAAATCAGGATACATAAAAATTGCTGCAGTCCTTTGCAGGGTTTCAGTTCTTCCTCAAGAACTCTTTGAGAATGTTTCCTATTGTACCTCTTTTCTAATCAATTGCAAGTCTGATTATTTTTTTTTAGTCTGGAAGAGTATTTGAATTATTTGCCCTTAAAAACTTTTTTTCCCCATTAAATATTATTTTTCTTGTGCTTTAAAGGACTTTCGATGGAGATTTTCAGTAATTAAAACATACTAAAATTTTTTTCAAATAAAATGACATCCTGTATTTTGTACTGCACACTTTCATTAAAATGAATTGTGTTACAGTTGAAAAATAATTCTCCAGATTAAAATAAAACACTAGTGTGATAATGCCTTTATTTTGAACTGTTGTCGGAAAAAAATTAGTTCATGCTGTTGACCAAATTTCATACTCATTACTGTCTTTGTTCACTGTAAAAAGAATTGCTTGGTGTATTTTCAGTAACACCTTCTTTGTAAGAAAGCGGTTCTGTTGGGTCTGATTAGGTGCTTTGAGCAAATAGGCAGCAAAATGTATTCTGCCCAGGGACTATGAATAGTGTCTTGCTCTTTCCTTGACCTGTCTCTTGATTTCTGCATAAACGGAAAGCATCGAGGGCCAGAAGCCATCTATTTGTTCCTTGTGTGGGTTCGGGTGCTCAGCGCAGACTTGATCCATGATAGAAGTACTTGTTGTTACAGGCAGTAAATAATCCTTAAAAATAAAAAAGAGCTCCTTTAAGCAGATGGATCTGATGCCATACGAGCCGAGGGCTTTCCTGATCTTGCAGGAGACCTGTATGCTGCAGAGCTAATAACAGCAAAATTCGCTGTGTAGGTGGAGTGGAGTAGGATGTACTCTTTAGTTTCAAAAGTGTAGGGCTCTTCGGTTGAGGCTCTGAGCTGTAAGAAAGAGCCGATTCTTCTCTTCATCAGCCCTGTCAAAGAGGAGTGGTCAAAGGCTGCCATCCTTACACACACTCTGAAAAGTGCCCATACTGGGTCTGCCTGGGATGAAGTTAACTTTCTTCATAGCAGCCCATATGGTGCCGTGTTGTGGGTTTGCGGCTAGAACAGTGTTGGAAACACACTAATGTGTGGGCTGTGGCTGAGCAGTGCCCGCACAGCACCAGGGCACTCTCCTTGCCCTGCTCTGCCCCTGCAGCGAGCAGGCTGGGGGCGAGCAAAAAGCTGGAAGGGGACCCAGCCGGGACAGCTGACCGCAACTGGCCAAAAGGACCGCTGACGCCAGCTGGGATAGTCCATAGCATATATTGTGGTGCTCAGCAACAAAAACTAGGGTGGAGGAAAAAGGGGGTGGGCATTTGGGACCATTGCTCAGGTACTAGCTGGGCCTCTGTCTGCTCGAGGGAGTGACTGCCTTTGCATCACTTCTTTTTTGTCTCTTTCCTTCACTTATTAAGTTGTCTTTATCTCAGCCTCGGAGTTTTCTCACTTTTTCTCTTCCCGTTCTCTCCCCTCTCCTGCGGGGGGAGAGGGGGAGTAAGCAAGCAGCTGTGGGGGTGCTTGGCTGCTGGCTGGCGTCAAGCCACAACAATGGTTTTTTATGTGTTTTTTTAAATACTGTCAGGAGACATTGCCAGACTGCGGAATAGATATCTTAAGCAGGGTTTTAAATGAAAAAGCAGTTAGTATGCAAATGTTGAAGAAAATTGCTAAGTTAAGGAATTTTGACTTCAGACTTCTCATTAACCGATCAGATATGAAAGTAACAATTACTAACCATCGCACGGTTAGGTTATAATTGGATTAATTTTCAAGAAACAGATTCTGAAAGAAAATTACTTAGCGCTAGTTACCATCACAGATCTAACCACCCACTTTTCAATGACAAGATGGGTTTCTTTGACTTTGCCTTCTTTAATATAATGAATAGTATCACATACGTTTTCTTTCTTTCTGTAATGTGAAGGAGAACAAAATAATTTGTCCTATAAAACAAGACATACTTCATACCTGATACCCACAGTGACTGAGGATAGGATGAGGCAACAATAAATAAATTATATTGATGCTAAAATGCTAGCCACAGTGTGGTTTTGAGGCAGCTACCTTAAGTATCATGAAGTGTTCTCTGTGAGATATACACTTTTCTCTGCCTGTGGTCTTTGGTACTGCTATAGGACTTGCACTCAGGTCTGTAGTGCAAAAGGGATATTGAAAATTGGATATTCTGTGGGCTAATGCATGGGGGGAAATTGTGAGTAATAATACATTTAGTCCTTTCCTTTACCACTGTACTCTTCTGTAAGAGGAACTGAACCTAAACTTGATGTTTACCAGAAATATTAAGAGAATTTATGCAAAAAAAAGAATATTTAGCATGGGAGTCTGCCATATGATATCACATAGTTTCTACTACTGTAGATAGCTACAAAGAAAACTAATGTATGCTGATTAATTTTTCATTTTCTAACATCGTTGTCCAAACACCAGTTTTGGCACCTCAAGCAAGTAATAACAGCCGTTAGCCTGTCTGGGAGCACATTTGGCTTTAACAGGACTGTTGGATGCCAAAGTAGAGAATATGTTTTGTCCCCAGAGATATTTGGGTCTTTGCTTTGCTCTTTGCCAGATGCTAAAAGGGAAAATGCTTAAAATGTTGGATGATTTTTGGATTGAATGCAATATGATGTTTCTTTTTTCTAGAATTTATAAGCAAAATAATTTAAAAACAAAAACACCTTAGTGATGCTTTAGATAGATAAAGCAGATGGAAGAGACTATGTGTGAACATTTTATTTACACATTTTGAAAGGCATTAAAAGAACCCTAATGTATTGCTCTATACTGATCTTCTAACAAGAAGGGTGGGAATTTAACTTCTCTAGAATAAGATCTCTACTAATTTCTTCTCTTAATAGTCCCTTCTCTTCCTTAATAATAGCGACAAAGTTTCATTTGAAAAAAATGTCATGGGAAAAAAAGTATTTCAATAGAATTTCTCTGAAGAAATGACATGAATGTTACATTGTATTGACTCAAAATGTGCTCTGAATTTTATATTTTATCAATACTAATCAATATATCCAGGTCAACAGCTGTTGCATTTAGTGAAAATTGTTGTTCATTCACAATTTCAGTCTCCCAAGACATCAACTTATCCCAGCCTGCCAATTATCTAACACAGTTCCTCAGTGTACCATGGCTTTCCCCGTGGTTGATCTAAGGGAGGATTTGATGTGGAATGAAAGTAAAGGTAATTAATTTTGGAATTTTTTGTGCAATGGGATTTCTTTTTTTTCAGTCACCTGCAAACCCAGTCACTGTCTCCTCTGCATTTTTCCCTGGTCACATTCTGAGAGGGTAAATAATTTGATCAAGTTGCATAGACAGATTTCAAGTGGTGAAAAATACTAGCGGAGAAAATCAGCAGATTGAAAACATTGTAACTAGATTCATAGAATCACAGAATCACAGAATCATTAAGGTTGGAAAAGACCTTCAAGATCATCAACTCCAACCATTAATCCAGCGCCACCATGTCCCCTAAACCATGTCCTGAAGTGCCACGCCCACACATTTTTTGAATACCTCCAGAGATGGTGACTCCACCACCTCCCTGGGCAGCCTGTTCCAATGCCTGACCACTCTCTCAGTAGAGAATTTTTCCTAATATTGAGTCTAAACCTCCCCAGTCACAACTTGAGGCCATTTCCTCTCGTCCTATCACTTGTTACTTGGGAGAAGAGACCAACATCCACCTCACCACAACCCCCTTTCAGGTAGTTGTAGAGAGCGATAAGGTCTCCCCTCATCCTCCTCTTCTCCAGACTAAACAACCCCAGTTCCCTCAGCCGCTCCTCATAAGACTTGTGCTCCAGATCCCTCACCAGCTTCATTGCCCTTTGCACACGGTCAGGCACCTCAATGTCCTTCTTGTAGTGAGGGGCTCAAAACTGAACACAGGATTCAAGGTGCGGCCTCACCAGTGCCGAGTACAGGGGCACAATCACTTCCCTACTCCTGCTGGTCACACTATTTCTGATACAGGCCAGGATGCTGTTGGCCTTCTTGGCCACCTGGGCACACTGCTGGCTCGTGGTCAGGGTTAGATTCCCAAGTACAAGAATTGGATCTGTGTTTGAATCCAGTAATTCCTATGCCTTGCATGTTCCAGATGCCAAATGGTGCTCTAACCTCCAAGTATAGTTATCACCATGTTTCTTTCAATGAAAGAGTAAGCTGCTTCCAGCCCTGATCCTTGCTCCTGTCCTACTGTCTTATTTATATATTGTGATCAACTGGAAGGGGAAATTCATGGCTGAATATTAAACCAGTAGTGAAAAAAGGCTATTTTTGACTCATTCCTGTTCCTTGTCTATCACACAGCTCCCCAAACAATCATAGTGGTGCGACTGAAGCAATGACGCTGGAGCAGTAGTTGACATGGCTGTTCAAAGAAATGTAAGTATAAACACATGATTTTCCTTCATCATGACGAGCTGGGTACAAGTGCTGGTGAGTCTGCTTTCCCTTTCTGAAATAACCCTCATGCGAGCTGTGAACTGTCAATTAATTTAAATAAAATCTCAAGTCTGAAATCTAAAGATGTTGAAGTTCATACTGCACATTGCTTCATCACTTATCCTACCAGAAGCAGCCAGCTAAAATGATCCTCTCACAATCCTGCATTTCCACTCCAAGCATTTGGAAGCCAAGTGCACATAAAAGGTTCAACAAAATTACCAAAAAATTCTCAGATTCCTGTTCCCCCACGCTACATCCTCCCATACTTCATGTTTATAACAGTTTGAACAACTGAAAATATAAGTATTTCCTTATACAGTATATTTGGTGAAACGGATGTTAATGTTGGTTCATGCTGGCTTCTCTTCTGAGCATGTTTTTGTGCAAAGGTTATGGTTGAGTAGATATTGTCCCACCTTGACCTTTCAGAAATATGTACTAAACTTATAAGTAATTCTTAATACGATGGTTTTATCTTGCTTAAAACCACAGTTTTCCTTTGTTTTAGTTTCCTCAACTTTTTTTGCAAGTTCCATTTTTCCGTGCTGTTTGATATGATTATTGAATTTTCTTGAAGATTACGTATTTCAAGATAGCAGCAAACTCCTGCCATCAAGTCAAAGATGGATAGAGAGGCTAAGATGGTTTCTTTCTGCTTACACTAATTTGCAGCTCTAAGGTCCTCTCAAACCTGAAAACACTCACCAGATGTGTTCATCAGGCACCAAGAAAACACGTGAATGCCTCCCTAATATCACGTAGTACATCTTACTGTTATGAAGACATATTTCTTATTAAAAAGTGTAAAAGCTGTTACTCAAATAAATGTTTAAATACTTCCACTGTGAAAATTATTTCCAATTGGAAGTGGATAAGGCTCTCTTTTCAGTAGTCTTTTGTAACTCAAGAAAGTAATTCAATTGACTTTCTGGTGTGAAATTTAAATTTAGTTAAATTGTCAGTTTTATAACTATAAAATCAAATGTATACAGGAGGAGGACAAGAGATTTTTAATTGGTTTTGATTGAGCAATTAGTTTTGAGAGTTTGCTCATACAAAATGGATGCAACCATAAATCTCTCCAGTGGTGATTTGCAAATGTACTACATATTTGGTTTATGCTCTAGCCATAGCTATATAGACTAACTCTCCTCTGCTTCTTCCACACTTGCCCATCCTTTCTGCAAGCTGTATGTTACTACTGTATAATCCCCTTATTTCTCAAAATTTTTCTCCCATTCAAAATGCTGATTTTTGTTTTTTTTTAAAGCAGGTTTGAAAATCCTTTTTGTGTGCATTTCTTTAATGCTGAAGTATAGTGACAGTTTTCAGTTTTGTTTAGTATTTATATCTTTAAATATCTCTATTTAGGAGGTTGGAGCAAGAAGCTACCTAAATTATTTTAACTGTTAGTCAAAAACATAGAAAGATTTTTTTAAAAGTAATTTCCCTTTTTATTAATTTTTCTTTCTTTTCTCAAATCTATTTCCCAAAACTATATACATGGGAAGACAAAATCTTTTTAGACAACTATTTCTCAGCTGTTCCCTATTTTGACATCTCTAAACCAATTTGAGCATAACTTTTAATACTAAAAAGTTATTTTCCACTGAGCTGAGCTTCATTCATCTTTACCAGTGGCAGGGTGAATATCTAAAGGGGAGGAAAAACATGCTTCTAAATGGATTTTGTACTCGGGGATGAAAAATTATGATAGCCAGTTGTCACAGTTACACTTCAACTTTTTCATTTCTTATGATGTGGCCGCTTTTGAACTTGCCAGCTAGCTTTAGGTGCTTCCATGCAGGCAGCAATTTGGAAAGAATTAGCTATGGGCTTTAGGGGGTCTATTTGCCTGATACCACTTTCATAGGAGGGACTTTATGTGCTAGTTGCTCTAGCACCATAAACAATGCTGTTTGTTACCTATAATTCTAGATGTTTCAGTAACTCAAGCAATTTTTTCAGCTTTTACACATTTTTCCTCATAGCTTGCCAAGTCAAGACTTTGGATCTAATCAATGAATGTGCCATTTCTTCATGCATCACATCACAGGTTTTGGTTTTCCATTATTGTGGTCTCACCTCCTTCAGGAAAGCAGCTTTTTTTTTGCCGGCACTGTTCCAAGGTGCTGCTGTTTGAATGAAAGGTTGTTCAGGTTAACAACCACTCATTGTTGCTATATCAACCCAGCTGATTGCGTAGCCTCTTTGCTGGGAAGCTGGCTTAGTACAAAGAGAGGTTTTCCAAGACAATCCACAGCTCCTGAAGTTTGCATTAACACATTTGTTGAACTATGAAGCAAGTGGTTAGAAATGTGTTCAGTTGTAACTCTCAGACTGTAAGTTTTCATTTTAACAGTGCAATTTCTATCCTTATGAAAAATAAGCTGTATTTATGAAATCTAGCAAACAAAATGCAAGTGTTCTGTAATCAAAATCCCTATTTTCATTGATTTTCATGACCTGTCAAGATACTGAGATTAAAATTAGAGTATTTTAATACCCAATTTGGAGAGAAGTCTGATTTGCTTTTGCAAAATTCTCTGTTCTTCCATCACCCAGGAAATTATTTGATAAACTGTGAGTAGAAGAATGAGATAGTACTTCTTAATCTCAATTAGAGCTGATTTACTTAAAGAAAAGCAATATTTTTTTATCTTATTTCTTAATCAAATATTGGGCATTCTTACTGCTATGTAACAAAGGACGTGCAGTTCCCAATAAAAGTGTTATTCTTTGATCCAATTCATGTCATGTGTGCTTAGACATTTTTGTACCCAGGATATTTTTTTCAGATCATTCAGAGTAGTATCTATAAACTCTTGTCATCACAGACATGAACATAACAATATAAAGCCTTCCTCTGAGAACACAGGAGGGCTGGAGATCAAGTCTTTTTCTTAATTTGCCCATTTATTACCAAGAAGTGTCATGCTGGTTACATGGTACTGAAAGAATATTCAATTTCAGATGGCAAATACTACAGAAGCAGTAAAGTGGCCATAAGATAACAGCCCATTTTGAAAGTGAACCAGAAAGTAGATCATGAAGAAATGGAAAGATGTATGTTGTGCCAACCTTCAAACCTTCAACTCAAGGGCAAGGTGGAGAGTGTAGGCTGCTCAGCCTCACCTCTGCCTCTGGGAGCATTTTTGAGCAAATCTGCCTGGAAGCAACTTGCCAGCACATGCTGGGCAAGCAGATGACCAGGAGCAGCCTCCAGGTCTTTACCAAGTCAGCTGGCCAACCTTCTTCCCTTCCATGAGGAAGTGACTAATTCTGTGAACAAAGGACAAAACATTCAACTTTGTTTACCTTGACTTTAGCCAGGCCTTCAACACCATCTCCCACAGCATCCTTACAGACAAACTTGAGGGAGAGAGCTTGGATAGGTGTATGTTAAGGCCAGTAGAAAATTGATGGGACTTGCAGGCTCAAAGCGGAGTCCACAGTTTGCAGAGTGACTGTGGCTAGTGCCAAGCACTGTTCCCAGAAATTGATTCTGGTGCAGATATTGTTAAACACCTCCATTTACGACCTGAATGATGGGATACATACAGTGCAAATGGCACCGAATTGGATGGAGCAGTCAACATGCCGGCAGAAAGGGCTGCCTGTCGGAGGGCTTTGGCAGGCATAAGGAACAGAGGTTTCACAGGAGAAACCTCAGGAAGTTTATCAAAGATAAAGGGGAAGTCCAGTGCTTGGGACAAAATAATCCTACAGAACACTAGACACTGGGCTCTGGCTGACTGTGCAGAAGCCCTACAGAAAACACCCTGGGATGTTGGTAGACAAAAAGTTATGTGATATGGCTGCATCAGCAAGAGCACATCCAGAAGTCAAGGGAAGTGATTGTTCCTTTCTAGTCAGCATTTGTGAGGGTCTGTCCTGGTTTCAGCCAGGATAGAGTTAATTTTCTTCACAGAAGCTAGTGTGAGGCTGTGTTTTGGATTCAGGATGAGAAAATGTTGATAACGTGCTGATGTTTTGAGTTGTTGCCAAGTAGTCAAGGACAGTCCAGCTTCTTGTGCTGGGCTGCTAGCAAAAAGGCTGGGGGTGCACGGGGAGCTGGGAGGGGACACAGCCAGGACAGCTGACCCAGGCTGGCCAAAGAGATATTCCACACCGTATGACATCATGCCCAGTATATAAAGCTGGGGCAAAGAAGAAGGAAGGCGTGGAGGGACGTTTGGAGTGATGGCGTCTGTCTTCCCAAGTAACCACTACGCGTGATGCAGCCCTGCTTCCCTGGAGATGGCTGAACACCTGCCTGCCCATGGGGAGTGCTGAATGAATTCCTTTCTTTGCTTTGCTTGCTTGTGTGGCTTTTGCTTTACCTATTAAACTGTCTTTATCTCAAACATGAGTTTCCTCACTTTTACTCTTCCTATTCTCTCCCCTGTCCCAGGAGTGAGCGAGCAGCTGCATGGGGTTTAGTTACTGGCTGGGGCTAAACCACAACAGAGTCTGACCTACTATGTCCTCTTTTGTGTCCCTTTCCTCCCCAGTACAAGAAAGATATTGAGAAACTGGAGGAAGTCCAGCAGAAAGGCTCTAAGATAGTTAGGGTGCTGTAGCATAACATATGAGGGGAGGCTAAAGAAGGAGGCTTATTTCAGGGAAGAGAAGACTGAAGGTGAGGGAGCATAACTGTAGTCTTCAGCTACCTAAATGCGGGATATAGAAGACTCCTACTCCAGTTTCTCTGTGAAGTGTGTAGGATGACAGGCAACAGCCACAAGCTGTGTCAGAGGAAATTCTGACAGCTATAAGGAAAAAAAAGTCAAATGAGAGTGGCTAAGCACTGGAACATGTTGCCCAAAGATGTTGTGAAATCTCCATCCTTGCAGATATCCAAAAGTTGACTGGACGAGGCCCTGAGCAACCTCATCTAACATTGAAGTTGGCCCTGCAAGTTAGGCTGGGGTGGTGATAGTGGATTGGATGCCAGAAGACCCTTCTAACCTAAATTATTCTGTGATTCTAAACTCAGGTTAAGCAGAGGGGAACTCTGTTCTTTCCCAGGAAAGTAATAAATGGCTACATTTAGTTACTCTGATAAGGTCAATGAAAACAATAAATGCTGCCTTAGAACAGGTGAAAATGGGTTAAACACTGCCTTCAGCTAATCCAGCATTAGAGCTACCAGAATCTGACTGCTCTTTGCCACTCATTGTCCAGTGATACATTTTGGCAGTGGTGATTTATTAGATAAATGTATCAATAGCAGGGCTGAAACTTGTTCCATTTAGTGATACTTCCCTGAATATCTATATCACCCCTTTAGGCATGCCCTACTGGCAATCCATGTACTACGTTTACAGTTAGTCTGTCTCAGAGTTGAACGGTTTTGTGCATCTCCTACGTTTTTAAAATGGTGACGCAGGCACATTATACCATCAGTTATAGATATAAGTTCATAAGATGTAACCTTGACCTTATTGAAACAAGTGGTTAATCCCCACTAATTCTACTAAGGATTTCACCCTAGTGTTTCAAGAAGATTCGCTGACACATCAGCTCCAAGATCTTGATGCTCATTTGGTGACTATTCCATAATATGAGAACCAGGGGACCTTCTCTAATAAGAGATAAAGAACTGGTCAAAATGAGGGGCTTGTGTGTTTCCAAGTCTCATGATCCTTCTATCATCCAAAAATTTTAAAAATAGATACTGATATAGAAAAGAAGAGAGCAGGAATACAATGCTTTACAGAGTTTGGCAAAGCATTTTGCCTTGGTGTCAAAGAATAATGTTTCTGTGAAGCTACACAGCTTGATGCATCCAAATCATTTTTTACTGACACTTAAAAGAACAATTAGAGAGTCCTTGCTGGCACTGACCGGTACCAGGATGTGCAGATATACACCGATGACATAACTGTGTTATCTGAAACGTTTATTTAGGGCATTACTAAGCATCTTTGACTTTAATATACAGCATGAAAACCTATTTTATCATTTTATGCATGTTCAGAAAGTGAGAAACACACCATGCTTTCTTAATCCTTTATGTGCTGGAAAGGCTGCCTCAGTGTTAAGATGCTCTCAGCATACTCATATAGCCATTAGTAAGGCTAATTCCCCAGTGAAAAGCAGTCAGATTCACATATTAGAAAGATAACAGATGCTGCCTCTCACACCCTACTGCTAGGAATGGTTTATGACTTCTGAGGTCAAGCACAAATAGTGAACTGAAAACAGGGTTCAGCTGTTGAGCAGTATCTTGTATTTT
>NW_010511260.1:41611-48688 GCF_000687285.1 Phaethon lepturus
ATAATTTGGGCATTCAATCACCAACTCTTAAAAACATTTAGGAGACAACATTAAGTCCAAGAAATAAACACAGAACAGAGGGTTTCAAGATCATTGTCATAAATTTAACGGGAAACAGATCATAAGAGAAAACTGGATTAAGTGATTTTAGATTTTCCTACTTAATAAAGCGTATTCAGTTCAGCTGTGATGCCAGTTCAGTATTCTCATACTATTGAATCCATTATTGTTTTATTTCCAAAGATATGCTAAATACATATATTCAATTGCCATGACATCCTCTGTGAGAAGAGGAAAACATTGCGAATACTTAGGAACTCATCGATACCTTTCCTTTAACAGTCCTGAGAACTGGAGCAGCTCATGGGGGCTCAGATAGCCCCAGTGTTCTTATAAATGCACAGATCCTCTTCAGATCGAGGTAAAACCTCCATGGGAGGATTACATGGGGGATGCCTGGTCTCTATTTTGAGATTATCAGTGTTCAAGGACTCCGCAAAACTGTTTACCTGTCATCATTTTTTTATGTACATGCTTGTAAGTATTTTTTTGAAATTTAAGTTTGCTTTGATAGCCAGAGTACGTAGGCCTAGGATACAGGAGCCAGCCGGACTCTACGCTGCAGCGGGCGTTGAAGCCATTACTGGCTTTGGGCCAGTAATGATGAGAGCTGTGGTCTGAAAACAACACTGATGAATTTTTTAGACTGTGAATAACAAATGTTGTCATGGTTATTAGTTCACACATAGAAAATAAATGTGGATGCCCTTAATTATACTGACTGGATTTATCTGAAGATCAAGGTGTTTATTTTAGATAGTTTTTGGTCACTGATTGCGTTTGTTTTGGCTGAATGTCAAATTAGAAGTAATAATTCCCTCGTTAACTGTGACTCATGAAAATGTATGGAGTGTTTCCAGATAATAGCTTACTGTTAGAGTTTATAACAAGTGATACAATTTAAAGATATATACCACACAATCCACTGTTAGAAATACTTGCAGGAACGCAGAGAAAATGGCTTCTGAAACTACCACTGTGTTCTTCTGTAATTACAGGGAAATGTTCAGTGTTCTCTTTACAGTTACAACATTTTCATCAGTTCATACGTTCACCTCAGACTGTTTCTTTCCTTCCTTTGCAATCAGAATTATCTTCAACAAGATACCACAGTATCAACACGTTCACAATGCAAAGTCTTTCCTCTTCCAATACAAAATGCTAATTTTATGGTAAGCTTTGATTTGCTGAGGCCTGTATTAGTTCTTAGGGGGAAAAAAAAGTCCATCTTGGCATCTAAAATGTATACATATATTCATGGCTTATGATATGTACTGTATTTATCTTATATCTGATAAATGGAAAATTTTAGTCCTCTGAAAGGCTGCTAACATTTTCGCTGGCAACTAGATCAGATTAATAGGCAATACAGGTTATTTGATTTAGGCTGTACATTCAGATTTTAGATTGTACTGATAAAATTCAGCATTCATAAATTTAATTTATAAATTTCAGCATCTCTGTATGTTGTGTTACATCTATATTGTTCCCATTACATCTTACCTTCTATAAAATGAAAATTTATTTTTAGTATGAGATGAATGGCAAGCATTTCCTGGAATATTTTATTCAATAAAGGCTTATTCTGAAGACCATTTCTATTAATGTGTGGTTAGGAATAACTGCTGATGAATATATTAGACAAATAAGACTTCTGTGGGCATGTATGTAAGTCTCTTGCTACACACAAGTGGCTTCACAAACCTTGTATCCAGCTCTGCATAACTACATACTGTAATTTGAATTTCAAACTAAAAATTTACTCCTGCATCACAGAATTGTCAATAGCTGCTAGTCTTGTATTGCACAATACTGCAACATATTTAAGGAGTTTGTAGAAATGAAAATAGTAACATTTCAGACCATCATGACACTAGAAATGCATGTCCAGGAGAGTCTTGTGCTCTTTATATATGAGCAGTTCAAGCAAGTTCTTGTCGGATTTGTCACCTTAGAATTAAAAACTAGTGTGGTAGTTTGAAGCTTGAAATGTATATGAAATTATAGTTCTGTTTCATAAGCTTGCAGTAGTACTGCTTGGTCCAGATCCTTTCTTAAATTTGACATTCAAGCATACCTGCCTTTGACAGCAGTAAAGGCAAAGACTGCTAAAACAAGAGAATAAAATAGAAAGCTGTTTCTGCTTACTCTAAATATCTACAATGCTATCATTGCTGAGTTAGCCAAGTTCGAGTTATTGGTTATATGGTGTAAATTAGCAGGAAAAAAACAACAGTTTAGGCCAATTTCTTCAAAATAGTTCTTAGTTTCAGTTCTCAGCTGTAACAATTGTGGCACATCACAAATGTCTAATAGAAAAATATATCCTGCTAATAAAAATAATATGAATAGATGAAAAAAAACCCCAAACATTTTGACTTTGTACAAAATTTGCTTTTTTAAGATTCTATATGGGTTAGAAACTTTCAGTCCCCTTTCCACAGAAATGGTGGAGAGAGGAGAGTCTGGACAGAAACACCCACAATGATTTCCAACACCCAAAAGGAATGAAAAAATAATGTTTTCCCCAGTCATTTGTTCAGTTGTAATGGCTGTAGCAGTTTTATAAATCAGACTCTGAAAATCTCTGTGAAAATGCATGTTTGAGAAAACAATGCCACTGGAGACAGTGTTACTGTATCACACGTCAGAGTTCAGAAAGCTCTTGCTATTTAACCACAAAACTGTAGAAATGAAAGCATGCATGTCCATCCAATAGCAAGTCTTCTGTTCTGTCATCAGGAGATTATTAGTGATTTAAGAAGTGTGGAAAAAAAAAACCCAGTTTTGAACTTTATACTAATTACCTATAAAACATTTATTCTGTATCCAACCTACTCCTACACCTACACCAGAATTGCGTCAGGAATGTCTTCAATGAACCTTTACCAACTGGTGACACAAACCAGCTGGACTGTATTTTCATTTCCCAGGGAATTTTTCCTGGCCCAAAGCATGACTCTGTTGAACAGTTTTAGGTTTTTCTCTTTAAGTCCACAATATAAAACTGATGTTGAAAAGCATCATTTTGAGCAAAAAGCAATTAATCCCAAGCAAAAATCCCTGACACAAATTATTTGCTATCCAGCCAGTGACTGTGGCTGTACATAGCCCTGGAGCAGCAGTTTCAGCCTCAGCTACCCTTGTGGCCATGAAAGCAGGCTTGGATGCTTCACTGTTACATGCGCCAGTAACAGATTCGTTCCCCAGGCTGAGACCTATAATCTAAAACTGAGTCCTACACTGAAAAAAGTTGTTTTCTTCTAGGGTGGAAAAGGTAGAAGGCAATTCCTAAGTAAAAGGCAATTGGGGAACGAGGACTGACAAGCAGCTTCAAGAAAATATTTGTTTACTATGGATACCCAACAGCAATTCTATTTCTAAAGCAGCGTGGAGGATGTGCCCACATTTTGGGAGTGATTTTTTCTCAAACTACCTACATGCTGCTTCCAGGTGCTAAGGTCCAGCTGACAGAGTTGCAGGGAAAAACCTTCTCTTAAACAGGTGCAAATCCTCTACGTTATCTCCACGGCCTTCCACAACTTGGTGCAAGGTTACCTCTGAATACAGCCAGACCTTTCACACTCCCTGGGAGGGCTTCTGTGAGGACTCCTCACAGACTTGCAAAATAGCGTGTGCCTTGGGAAGATATTTCTGTGTTCATTTAGTTTCACTTCCTTTTCAGAGAGAGAAATGGAGGGGAACAATGGTTTGGTTTAACTGTTTTCATTCTGCCTTGAAGTTTCTTTGACTGAAAATAATCATCCCTCTCTTCTGTTTTTCTTCTAGCTACTTTTATAAATCAGCATTTTTATCAGAGTTTACTATTAGCCATAGCTGAGTGTAACAGTAATGAAGCAATTCACCCATCACTTTGAGATTGTTTGTTGTGCTAGAGCGGGAACTTCTTGTCAGACATGAAGAGCTCTTTGTACTATCGAGACCATTCACTGGTATCCTGAAACCAATTAAATCATGTGATATGTTAAAAAAAAGCATGCTTTCATTCATATGTTCTTGACTTAGAGTCACTGAAGAAATCTAAGATAATTCTGCTGTTTGTCATTGGCTCTAGACCATGTTTCATAAAAATCTCAGTATTGTTGGAGTATATCTTCGGTGTAAATCTATCACTTTTTAATAAGGCAGGAAGCAGTATTTCTAGTTTCCTCTTTACAGGCTAAATCCATCAACTGCCTCTCAGAGAAAGTGTTCTGATATGGGACCTGGAAAAGCCTTTGTGACTGAACCTCTGCAGTAGGTTCTCTTTTTCAGTGTCAACTATAAGTTTATAACAAAGATTGTTAACTAAGACTGTGCTTTCCAAAATATATTGTCTCCAGTTGCTGGAAGGCATCACGATTTTTAAATTAAAGTTCTGGTAGTCTCTCTCATCCATATAAAATACAGTGTCCTGGGACCAGTTCCTATAGAGTTCTGTATTTTTAACTACGGATTGTCTTTATTTTGCTCCTTCCAGAGCAGCTCATTAAAAACTGTGCTTTTACTCATCTATTATGACACTGGATTTATTGTGGATAGCAGGAATAGCAATGGCTTAAGGCATGAATAATTCAGATGAATGCTTTTGCAGATTTCAGAGCTTTGCTGCATGTGAATTCGTAGATAAAGTACCTGTTTTAATCTAATTTTCAAAGTTCTTAATGACAAGACTGTCAGTGATGCAAAATTTTGTTTTCTTTCCTTACATATGCAATGGAACATTTTTTTTAGACCTAAAGATCTACAGATAAAGAATTTAATAGCAGATCTTTCACCAGAGTACACTTTATCCAGCTCTGTTAGGTCTGGCTGTGAGCTGGATGCAGGAAAAGAGAAATGGAAATGACTGGATAGTACCTTACCAGGAACTGATGTAGACCTTCAACATCTAAGGTTCCAGATATTGGATCATTGCATGGAGATGGTTATCTAGTTTTAAAATAACCATGAGCACAGGCTCACTTTACTCAGAAGCTGTGATTTTCAGAAATACCCATAAGCAAAAATTCTGGCTTATCATATCGTTATGATAATGAGGAATACAAATTATGTTTCTTTAATACCCATATAGATACTTCTTTCTGTTATCAACTTTTTCTTTCAAGTCTAACATGAAATGAAAGTGGAGTATGAGTCCCGCCCTTCTAGTGCAGTGATCCCATTATCATTCTGTTGCGAAAGTTTGGCTTATAGCTGTGTCAGAAAACCAGAAATCCCAACAATCTTCGAATTAAACACGACATAACCTTCTGGGAAAAGACAGAAAATTGGAGCATTAACATTCTAAATATTAGAATTAGAAGAAAATTAAGATAAACTGACAAGATCAATAATATTCCCTTGCACATGCAAAATATCTAACTCCAGAAATAACACTAGAATCACAGCATCATAGAATAGCTTGGGTTGGAAAGGACCATTTAAGGTCATCTAGTCCAACCCCCTTGCAAGGAGCAGGGACGTCTTCAACTAGAGCAGGTTGCTCAGAGCCCTGTCCAACCTGACCTTGAAGGTTTCCAGGGATGGGGCATCTACCACCTCCCAGGGCAACCTGTTCCACTGTTTCACCACCCTCGTTATTAAAAATATCTTCCTTATATCTAGTCTAAATCTGCCCTCTTTTAGTTTAAGACCATTATTCCTTGTCCTATTGCAACAGGTCCTGCTAAAGAGTTTGTCCTCATCTTTCTTATAAGCCCCCTTTAGGTACTGGCAGGCTGCAATAAGGTCTCCCTGGAGCCTTCTCTTCTCCAGGCTGAACAAACCCCACTCTCAGCCTGTCTTTATAGGAGAGGTGTTCTATCCCTCTGAGCATTTTGGTGGCCCTCCTCTGGACCCACTCCAACAGGTCCATGTTTTTCCTATTCTGAGGGCTCCAGAGCTGGACACAGAACTCCAGGTGAGGTCTCACCACAGCACTGCAGAGGGGCAGAATCCCCTCCCTCAACCTGCTGGCCACGCTGCTTTGGATGCAGCCCAGGATGCGGATGGCCTTCTGGGCTGTGAGCGCACATTGCCGACTCATGTCCAGCTTTTCACCCACCAGTAGCCCCAAGTCCTTCTCGGCAGGGCTGTGCTCAATGCCTTCATCCCCCAGCCTGTATTGATACCCAGCATTGCCCCGACCCAGGTGCAGGACCTTGCACTTGGCCCTGTTGAACCTCATGAGGTTCACACAGGCCACTTGTCTAGGTCCCTCTTGATTAATGGTGTATCAATGCTCCTTAACTGAATCTGTGTTTTCAGTGGTGTTCAAAATTCTGTTTGCAATTACTATCTTCCACTGTCATCTAGTGTCCAAAAAACTTTCTGCAAGTGTTTGGTGATTACACAGAAGAATGAAATACTATTTTTTCCCAACTCTATTTAAAAACTTCTAATAACAAAGTAATTCCTAATGTCTGGATATTCAAGGTTTCCTTCTGTCCATATAGTCACTCAGCCTTGAAAAAGTCTATGCATCTGAACATGAATTTCCAGTGAGGAAATACAAAATGGAGAGGAAATACAGAGCTTTAAATAAAATACCATTACAGGAAATGGTGGAAGGAATAGGGACTGCAGATCCCAGTTGTGTCAAAGCTTTAAGGGAATTGTGGGCTAGAAGAAAGCACCATCAAAATATCTCAATACAACTGGACAGGAGAAATAAGCAAATATACCCAGTGAAGAAAAACTTTAGGACATATTGCTAAAAATATTCCAAATAAACAAAAACAACTAAAACTCTGAATTGCCAAAATAAGAACACGCATTAAATATTTTTCATACTTTCCCATTAATTGTCCCTCTTTCCTACAAGAAATAACAAGAAAGCAAGCATGACAGGTTTGAGTCATGCTCTTTAGGGTACTTGGAAGGTATTTCAGTGAGCACACAGTTTCAGCTTGCATAGTGAAGAACAGAGCCATATTCGTAGCTATTATGTTTAAGCCGTACTCTTCATAAACATTCATGTTTATAATTTGGGTTAGTAATATTGCACTGAGAATATCTCATTGTCCTGGTTTCAGC
>NW_010511261.1:0-39709 GCF_000687285.1 Phaethon lepturus
GCCCGCCGGCCGCCCGCCCCAGGACCCTACTTCCCCATGGGAGTCCCTTCAGAAACACGGCAAGGGGAGCGGCATTCACACTGGGATGCCCAGCAGCCTCTCCCCACCCGGGAAACCCGTGCCGAAAGAGCATGGCTTTCCCACTGGCTTTGGCCTCGGAGTTGTCAAAGCCCAAAACTTCCTTGCAAAGCCCTCTGAAGGGAAAAGGAGGAAAATTTTTTGGGACGGAGTTAGGCGTGGTGATTTCGGAGGCGTTACACCACTTGCAGTCGTGGGACGTGGCTGGGCGGACAAGGCATCCATCCAAGCAGCCCTCCTTGCACTGCAGCCACCACGAACAGGGGCACAAGGGAAGAACTTGCACTGCTCAGGGAAGTAGAGAAAAAGGTTTTCCCTCCAAGTGCCCAGCCCAACCTCTGTGAAAAAATATTTGCAACTTTTTTGTCTCTACAAAAAGTCTTTAAAAATATAGGTTCATCATGCTGAGGTAGCAGCTTTATGCCACTTTCCTTTCTGTCGTAAACATTCACCCTTTGGACAAGGAGCCAGCAGCACCATGTCTTACAAAGCATGCTTCAGTTGTGTATGAACCCCAGCACCTGAATAATTTGACCAGATACTTTCCTTTGTGGTGTACTCTGTCAAGACTTTTTTTTTTTTTTTTTCTATAAAAATACCTTCAGGTGTAATGGCACTTAGAAAACCAAAGAAACCAAAGTGTTTTCTGTTACACATTCTGGGAATTTACTCTTTGACAACATGGCTCCCAAGAGGCATCATCCCCTTTAAATTCACCTACATTTGCCAATGTTTATTGTGTCTAAGGATCCAGAGGCTTTGAATATTGTGTTCTCAGTCTTTGAAAGCTTCATGAAAGTGAAAAACAAAAAGCATCTTAGGAAAGAAAGTCACCACCTGACCTTGCCTGGGCCAAAGGTGTGGAAATATTAATCTCACTGCCTACTTACATAGAAAATAAGCCTCAAGCACTGTGAGTTCTCAGAAGGAAAATGGAAATGCCCAGAGCCCTTGTAGAAGAAAGTGAGGAATCTGAAGATGGGACAGGTAAGGCACAGGACCTGGTGCTGGAGAAAGGACCTCTGAAGACATTCATATTTTACAAGAGTCCTGGTGGGACAATCACTCGCAGCAGTAGAGATGCGGGATGATCTACCTAGTGGTTCTTAATTTTTTTTTTAATCAGGTCTCAATCAATCCTAATCTGACACTCACTGAAGCTATTCACCATTTCCTTCTTTTTTTCCTCTCTTCTTTTTTTTTCTTTTCCAAACTTACAGGAAAAAGAGGCAAGGATACTTTAATATACTGTATGAACAGAAGTTAAGACAGAACACACTTTTTCTCTGTGGAAAAGAGACCAGAGGACAAATTTCTCCACATTTGTCTCTCTTTGCTACCATGTACTCATAAGTACCTGCATGCTTTTGGTAGAAACATTTGCTAAGAAAGTGTTTCTGTGCTGGAAAAAGCCCAAGAAGGGGAACTGAAATGAGAGGTGGTCCTTAGGAGTTGAAACCCAAGAACCTTGCAACCAGAGGCTTCATGTTGCCTCACAGAAAGGTACACAGACGTTTGCCATAAGACCCAGCATCACCCTTGGTATCAAGTGTAAGCTCAGGACTGAGTGCAGGCTATGAGAATCCCCGTTTGCACCTACTGCTCCAGCCAGGGGCTGTGCAGCCAGGGAGAGGGTTTCTGCAAAGGACTGAGGGGGCAAGGCATTTAGAGTTCAGCTCACACCATCAGCAAGAGGGCATGGTATTAGAAATACCCTACTTCCTACCACTGAACTAGGTAGCTCATGCTGCCATTGATGTAGTCACTCTTCTTAGGAAGCAGCCTCCTACATGTCATTTCTGAACACAGACATTGCTACTTGAGGAGGTGAGTGTGGTAGTCTAGAACATAAGAGTTTGCTCTCCTGGCTGGGGAAAGTCCCAAGATAAGCATCGTTTTCTCTACATGGTGCTGGTGGTTGACAACACGGATCGGGTAAAAAGGTAAGAAAACAGGCATGTTGAGAGCTGCGAAGATGGGGCAGAGGCACAGGCTGTCCGTAAGAGGAGGAAAAGAGGCAGCAGGTCCAGCTCAGGGAAGAGGTGCCTGGAGAAAGGGAAGGCAAACATGGCAGAGTCTGCCTAAGCCTGAAAGAATGCACAATGGACATCTACCTCTACCCCACCCCATGCCAACCTGGGTCAATGGTTTTGTGTGGCTTCTAAAACAAAGATCATCCCTGCAGACATCCAATGCACATGGCTCATGAGCAATGGCACTTACAGTTAGACAGTGGACCCTGTTTGGTGGAAATCATGAGAGAGACATCATTCTTTGCCTCCAGAGATCAAGCATTTGAACACTGCTAGCCTTATTTGTTTTTTTTTAACATCTGTTTTCACTTTAGACCCCAAGCAGCCTAAAGGCCAGGGAAGGTATTGAGAGTGAAGACAAGGTATTAATAACATCACAGAACTGTCCTCCTGACATGCACATTAAGGGGAAAGCAAGTCCTACTATCACCTTCCTCCTACCTGCTTATCTTCAGGCAGGTGTGGAAGAATAATTTTAAATGTCTGGCCATGGCATGAAAACAAATAAAACATATTTTGGAACCTTCTTACACAGTGGATAAAAGCCCATACAAAAGCTGCTTCCTATTAAGCACTAATTAATAAAACACAGATTCTAAAGTCAAATGAAAAGATTTCCATGAGACCAAATGTCTTCCTCCTTGTGCTAGAGGAACCATACATAGGAAAGCAAACAACTGGGCAGACTTTGTGTGTCCTCTAAGATACATTTCACTTACTACAGGCATTATTCTTGATTCCGTATGTTGCTAAATCTGGGGATTGAAGACTGTGCGCAAACTTCATTCTTTTTTTCTCTTTTCAAGGTGTACATAGAAGCCACTGGCTTTTTAAACTCGCTTTATTCCCTTAAGCAGTGCTATTCAACAACGTGGACATCAAGGTGTTCTACAGATTTTCATCATCCATTTCTTTTCTACAGCTGTATAGAAGCACACAAGCTATTACTACTTGTGGATGTACTTAATTTGCATATATGCTCCTTCCGTGTTGTTTTCAGTAAATGTTCATGCAGTTGTGTTCACTGGTAGCAAGGCAAACTGTTTCACCAAATGTCAAGCTAAATAATTTCATGCTAAATAACGGACAGAAGAAACCTGGTTCCATGAGGAATGCCTGCCCTAAGGCAGGACATTTGAAAATACTGAGAGGTGTATGCATCGAAAAAGAACATCCGGCAAACAGGGTAGTCCAGCAAGCTGGTTCACAAAAATCATATGCAGAAGTTATTTTTGCATTTCATGTCAGTCAACAACAATTTCTAGAAAATCCCAGTCTACATAGCCACAGAAAAAATAGATGTTAATTAAAAAATGGAGAAACTTTTGGATTCCACTTGGATTTATTCCACATTAATTTAAAAATCCTCTTTTCTGGTATTGCTACTGAAACCATAACACACATATCTTGCCCTGCTCTGGGTAGCAGACTGAGTCAGAAGATTCATAGTGTCATTCATACCTGCCTAAGTTTTCTGGAAGCAGGTTATGTATTCAGTGGCAATCACAAAAGCAATAAAGTTACTCCTTACTGCTTGGTTTCATGTGAATAATATTGAAAGGCAATGGAATATACAGATACAGAGTTAAGTGTGGTCTTACGTACACAGAATCTTTTTACTCTCTTTCAGTAAAAACACCAAACTAGTGTTATTTTCTCCCATACAGCTTAACAGAGATCAAGAGATCGAGACGGCCAGTTGTATGTTAGGAATTGGGCTATGGAACATGACTTCATCGTACATTTAGAAGAATTAGCAGGAAACAGACAGCAGCCCCATCAGTGCACAAGATGCACTGCAGGGAGTTGAAAAATCCCACCAATACTTGTGAATAATTCTAGATGGGAATCTTTGCAATCTCTTAAATTAATGCAGCTGGGCCTCCTCTACAATGCCCTGATGTTGAGACAGAAAATCTGTTTCCAACTATGCCTAGTCATGCACGGCGCTGCACCACAAATTGCCTGAGACAATTCATAGCAAAGGTGGTGGAGAACTTGACAATTATCTAAACAAACAGTTGCAAACTTTTGCAACAGAGTGATTAAACGTTAATGTCAATTCTCTCGCACTGTCCTGCTTCAGTTTGGTCTGCAATGACAGTCGGGAGAGGAAGCAGCCGTTAAAACAGTTAAAACAGAGTTTCTGTCTTAGAGGGCTGATCCCACACAGTGCTGAGCACCTCCTGAGTTAACTTCTCCCCTTACTGATACTCAGCTGGTTTCAGTAAACAAAATACTCTCTTACTGGTTACAGTTCTGGGAACCCCAACTGCTCTTGGGTCTGCTTTGAATACTAATATAAAAAATAAATTCTGATGTCATGTGCCACCTGTGCTGATGCTGAGAGATACTTTGGACGTTGTTATTATGAAACAGCATGAAGCATTATCTAAGCAAAAATGAGACATGAGTAGGCAATCTTATGTCAGCAAGAGAGGTCAACGCTAGGCTGCACAGAATGATTGAGAGGAAACAGAAAAGGCAGAAAAAGGGTGAATCTAATGGCCTGCCTCATGGTCTAGTTTGTACCATATTTCAACCTGCAATATTGCACTGGCATCAGTGTGTTATGCTGTTAACACGCACACTGAAGGATGATCTGAGCAAAATAAATAGAGTTCTCCTCCAAGAGAAAAGGGCTTTAAAAGCCTTGGGTAGATGGGGCAAGCAAAATACAACATTCAAATGATCACTGAGAAGCAGGGTAGGACACAACAGCAACTCCACAGTCAGAGAGAGCAAACGCTCATATTTTAAGTGTGGGATGCTGGCGTGGAATATAGACAAGGGCTGTTTCGGCCCAAGTGCTACCAAGTCCAGATCCAGAAGTCTCTCCAGTCAAAGCAGAAGGACAAATCTATTGCCTGTGACACATGCACTGAGATGAAGCAGAACTCCTAAAGAATACCACTGGATGTACAGCTGGATAGAAGCTCCTGCGGGTGGGTGTATGTCTTCCTCTTGCATTTGTTATTTGCATGTTGAACTTACTCCACTTCTGCTTGTAGCCTGCATGGATCTGGACATTTCATGTGGTTCCAAGCTCTGGCATTTCTTTTGGAGCCCAATGGAAAATTTTAAAAAGGAATCCGTTGGCTATTGATTCTCTATTTCCCAGTTCCCAGTCTGTGTTTCCTGCTTTGTGCACCTGTGCTATTTACAATCACTCATTTCCATTCAGTTTCCCCTCTGTATACATGGGGAAGAAAATTAAGCTTTCAGCATTTATTTCTAATATATACACCCACTGTTTCCCAGCTGCATTTCTCTATGCCCCCAAGGCAAATCCTGCACAGGAGCATGAGAGACTGACCTGTTCTTCAGCAGCTCCTGCTAGCTCTAGGAGTGATCTCTTTCCCCTAAAAGCCTTCAAGGCATTCAGGCCATACAAATCAATGAGTTAGTTTAGGACAATTCCACTGGAGAAACAGGCTTGAAAAACGTAAGGTTAAATTCCATTAGCTAATACTTTATTAGGGTTTCCATGGTTCTAAACTGTCTTGCATGAAACAGGCAATTTACTTACGGAGAAGCTACTTCATTTGCTTCAGTGCTCACTATTTAGGTACTACTACTACTATTTAAGTAGTCACTGTTTAACTGAGGCTTTAAAATGCCATGGTTCAGGAAACATGCGTATAGAAACCAGTCATGTCCTGAAAGGCCCTGCTGAAAGCTTTGTTAATTCCTGTAAGAGACAGCATTTGGTATAAGAGATGTGAGTGTAAAAACTGCAGTGGCAGGTGTATGACAGTTTATGCCTAACACACAGAAGACACGAAGTTTCTGTATGCGGACCAATGACATCAGTCAACTTTGAGAGGCATTCATTCTGGAGTCTGAGATGTTTGAGAACCAGGCAACAGCAACAATCTAGCACCCTGTATCCTGGTAGGCTGTTTACCAGGCCAAGATGTGATTTTCCAAGAACCTCAAGCTTGTATTTGTTAACACTGATTCTGATGTTACGATACAGAAGTGGTGTTAATACTATGCACCAGAAGAAGGCACTCCAAATCCATCACAGCAAACAGACTGAATAATGGTTGTAAAAAATAAAATTGTCATGGAGAGACACTCAAACAAAATAGAGGTAATTGCCATCAATGAAGTCCTCTGCGTGTCATTGTCTCACTCTTGTCACACCAGAGACATTTTGAGTCTAAGAACAGCCACTGTTCTCTGCTAGAACGTTTACTTGGATTTAGTAATGCAGTACATTAAATATGTATCTTCTTGTTCTCTATCATATCTGCAGCACTTCCTATAGTAATTTTGATACCTTTCTTACATCTGTTTAGTAAGACAATTAAAACCAATTATTTGGCCTATCTTCATATAATTAAACATTACCTGTGCTTTTTTTGCCAGTTACCATCTTTGTTGTGTAGTCTGCTGGATAATAATCTCCCAACATATTTCAAAGAGTATAAAAAGTATGCCAAACTTTGCAAAAACACACTACACACTACCACAGTGTTATTGACTTTATATTAATTCTCCATGAGACACCTTCAGATACCAACCCTAAGTTGACAGAGCAAATAGGTATCACAGAATCATAGAATAGTTTGGGTTGGAAGGGACCTTCGAAGCTCATCTAGCCCAATCCCTTTCTTTCACTACATCTTTCATCTAGATCAGTTTTCTGATCTTTCACTAGATCAGTTTTATCAAAGCCCTGTCCAACGTGGCTTTGAACACTTCCAATGACGAGGCATCCACAACTTCTCTAGGCAACCTGTGCCAGTGTCTTACCACCCACATCATAAAAAAATTCTTATGTCCAACTTAAATCTTCCCTCTCTCAGTTTAAAACTGTGGCACCTTGTCATGTCACTACAGACCCTGGAAAAGTCTCCCTCCATCTTTTGCCTAAGCCCTCTTTAAGTATTGAAAGGCTTCAATAAGGTCTCCTCAGAGTCTTCTCCTCTCCAGGCTGAACAACCCTGACTCTCTCAGCCTGTCCTCACAGAAGAGGTGCTCCATCCCTCGGATCATTTTTGTGGCCCTCCTCTGGACCTGCTCCAACAGGTCCATGCCTTTCCGGTGTTGAGGGCTGAAGAGCTGGACACAGGACTCCAGGTGCGGTCTCACCAGAGCGGAATAGAAGGACAGAATCATCTCCCTTGACCTGCTGGCCACACTGCTTTGGATACAGCCCAGGATATGGTTGGACTTCTGGGCTGTAAGCACATGTTGCCAGCTCATGTCCAGCTTTTCACCCACCAGTATCACCAAGTCCTTCTCAGCAGGGCTGCTCTCAATCTCTTCATCCACCAGCCTGTACTGACACTGGGGCCTGCCTCAACCCAGGTGCAGGACCCTACCCTTGGCCTTGCTGAACCTCATGAGGTTCTCATGGGCCCATTCCTTGAGCTTGCCCAGGTCCCTCTGGCTCGAATCCTGTCCCTCAGGCGTGTCAACTGCACCACTCAGCTTGGTGGTGTCTGCAAACTCAATCCCACTATCTTATGTCATTGATGAAGACATTACACAATATTAGTCCCAGTACAGACCCTTGACACCACTTATTACTGGTTTTCACTTGGACATTGAGCTATTTACTGTAACTCTTTGGATATGGCCATCCAGCCAGCTCCCTATCCTTACCTAGCATAATCATCTAGCCTTGCATATGAAGATGAAGAATTTATAACAGAAATGTATAAGAAAAAGTACTAACTACGGACCTGCTCTGTGCCATACTGTCCCATGAAAGTACTCAGTATATAAAACAAGAAAATGAACACAAGAATTTTGTTTATATGCTTTATATTCTACTATGGAATGTAAAAAAACCCACAAGTGCCCAAGGGGGATTGAAAATGGAAACCCAGAAACAACTTTCTCTTAGAACACCCAAATATAAACTTTATGGCTCCAATACAATCCACTAAAACTGTCTACCTGGGGGCAAAGGTAGCAATGAACACCATTTTTAAGGCCAGCCATCTGATTTGGCTAGATACTAAAGGTAGTAAAAGGCATGTTAGATCTGTAGCCTTCTTTCTGTCAAGCTGCCAGCTCTGGCTCCTGCAATCTAACTTCTTTTTAAAAAGGCACCAGGAAATATGGAAAATTGGTTAACCTATTTTCCCCCATAGCTGAAAAGCACTTGTACTGTTTTGCTAAGGAGAATATGTCCAAATCTAAAGGCTTTCACAGCAGGGGACTGGGTGTCTAATAGAACAAGACTAGCAAGCTAAAAAGCTTATGTACCTACTTTTTAAAATTTTCGTTTGGATTATTTTTTTTTTTTTTTTACATTACTCTCAGAATCTGTACCTTTCATGCTTCTGATCTTTCCCTTCCTTGGCTTGGCTTGCATTCTGATCCACTTCTGCCCCAGACACCCTGTTCTTTCATAGAATCACAGAATAGTTTGGGTTGGAAGGGACCTTTAAAGGTCATCTTATCCAACCCCCCTGCAATGAGCAGGGACATCTTCAACTAGATCAGGTTGACGTTTCAGGGACTTAGAACCTTAAGTTCTAAGCATCACAATGTTTTCTAAAAGTCATCTTTCTAGAAGTGGTGTTTACAAGGTATCACCATCAACCTGTTCCTTGAGTGGTAAAAGTCACTGTCAGACGAACAAAATTCACTCACTAATGACTATAAGTAAATAAATAAAAACTATTTCCACACAGTTTAGAGAAGCATAGGTTTCATTTTTTTATTTACTAGACAAGAAGCAGCAGATTATTTTACTGAAGTCAAATTGTATTAAGAAAATGAAATGCATACATTCAAAGCACTCGAGCACATTCATCACTTAAAACAGAAACTATGATCAGAGGTGTTCAGATCAATGAAGCAGCAAAAGGCCATCACAGTGCTCAGGACACTGGCAGCAAAGTACTTTTCTGTACAGTTCTGTAAGTCACATAAATACATCTTTAGGCACAAATTTGGCTTAGGCATTACCTAAATTTTTTTAATGAGATCATTCATTCATTACACAACTGCTGCTAAGAACCACCACAATTATTAAATCACGTTTTCTAGCACACAAACAAAAACCACTGAAATAAAAAATTGGGATAATGTATAAAAATAGTATAATTTTATTTTGAAATTGTGTGTTTGGTTTTTCTGGTATGTTTCTGAAGTGAGTTGTAACCATTTGCCTTGTTGAATGAAAAGATGGGAGGCGAAAATAGCAAAGCGAATAGCATGTCTGTGAATCTGCTTTCTTAGATCTTATTTTATGAGACTGCAACAGAGGATTACCTAGCCTTTCCTTTCTTCCATCAACTAAAAGGTATCACTGAATAGAGGATGATAACTCGCTACTAACTTTTTTCTTCAGCCACTGTCTGATCCAGCTTGACAGTAAAATTATTCCAAGTTTAAAACATACTCAAAATCTGTTTTTAGCCATCTTATATATTATCAAGCATGATAAAGATTATAAAAGCTGTCTTATGCATTATGATTGGTCAATGTTTACTCCATTCTTTTATGCTTGTAACATTTTTTGAAGATACTATAACCTCTGGAAGTTCGAAAGTGATCCACTCTTCCTTGTGAGCACCCAAACTTCAAGGTCCTTCCAGGTTGTTACTGCTTTGGCAGGACGACCGAACACTGCACTGTTGTCTGAAATACACAAAGTAGATGAATGCTTCCTCTGCCAATGCAGAGCAGAATTACTTTTCAACGTAAAGGCAGACTACATAGCTTCCATTTGGATTACAAACAGGTGTAACTTTTCCATGTGCACAGTAACTCCAACTTCCTCAAACACCACAAAAGTTCAAAGAATTATACGGAAAGCATATCCTTCAACAGTTCAACAACCTGTCATTACAACATTTTAATCCTATGTAATGGGATTATTGGTATTGAGAACAACAATCTCTATCAGGGTTCAATGGCAAGGTCTTGGTAGCAGGGGGGCTGCACTGTTGGCTTCTGTGAGGAGCTGCTAGAAGCCTCCCCTGTGTCTGACAGAGCCAATGCCAGCTGGCTCCAAGACAGACCTGCTGTTGGCCAAGGCCGAGCCCATCAGCAATGGTGGTAGTGCCTCTGGCAGAACAGAGTTAAGAAAGGGTAAAAAAACGGCACAGCAATTGCAGCCAGAGAGAGGAGTGAGAATACATGAGAGCAATAACCCTGCAGACACCAAGGTCAGTGAAGAGGGAGGGGGAGGAGGTGCTCGAGGCACCAGGGCAGAGATTCCTCTGCAGACTGTGGTGAAGACCATGGTGAGGCAGGTTGTGCCCTTGCAGCCCACAGAGCTCCACAGGGGAGCACGTGGGTGCCCGAAGGAGGCTGTGACCCCGCGGGAAGCCCATACTGGAGCAGGTTCCTGGCAGGACCTGTGGCCCCGTGGAGAGAGGAGCCCCGGCTGGAGCAGGTTTGCTGGCAGGGCTTGTGACCCCGCAGGGGACCCAGGCTGGAGCAGTCTGTTCCTGAAGGACGGCAGCCCAGGGAAGGGATCCAGGCTGGAGCAGTTCGTGAAGAACTGCAGCCTGTGGGAAGGACTCACGTTGGAGAAGCTCGTGGAGGACTGTCTCCTCCCCTCAAGGAAGGAGCGGCAGAGACAACATGTGATGAACTGACCGCAACCCCCATGGCCTGTCCCCCTGCACTGCTGGGGGGAGGAGGTAGAGAAAATTGGGAGTGAATTTGAGGGAGGGATGGGGGGAGGTGTTTTAAGATTTGGTTTAGTTCTCATTATCCTACTCTGATTTGATTGTCAATAAAGTAAATTAATTTCCCCAAGCTGAGTCAGTTTTGCCCGTGACGGTAGCTGGTGAGTGATCTCTCCCTGTCCTTATCTCAACGCATGAGCTTTTCATCATATTTTTCTCTCTCCTGCACAACTGAGGAGGGGGAGTGATAGAGAGGCCTTGGTAGGAATCTGGAATCTAGCCAAGGTCATCCCACCACACAATCATACTGCAGCAACGCTAAATTAAGGATTTCAGGCTCATACGCTATAAATGAAAAACTGTGCAGCTTGCTTTTCATTTTTAAGGCTAGTATACTGCCTTATATGCATCACATTCATAGAAAGCTCTTTACAATATAATCAGAATGCTCTGAAAATGAAGTTCCTTAAAAAAAGTGATTTCTATATGTTTCTTCATCAACTTTGAAGAACAGCTATCAAGAACAGAAACCTTTCTCTAAAGGTGCACTGATTGAAAGAAAGACTCCCATGTTATGCAGGGACAGGCAACTTTGACATCACCCACATTCAAGGCTGAGAAACACTTAATCTCAGCTTTCTTGAGAGGTCCTTAGCCTGCAAGGATGACAGGATGTAGACCAAATGCAAGTGCAATTGAAGTGAAGCCTTGGTGAATTTTCCACCGTCACCTTATTCACCTGAACCCATTCACTCTAGTCACATAAGTATGTTCACGGATTTCATCAAGGTATTTTTTCAGGAAGAAAATTACTCAAGAATATATAGAAGGTCAGAGCTCTACATACATAAATTATGAATGTCAGTTTCAGTTTGTGATAGACTAGAAAAAAAGACTGTAAAATGTTAACCTTTATGCCCTTCAACTTGTTAGCTACCAAACATTTTAAAGTCCAAGTATGTCAGTGATGAAGTGTGCTGGAACACACCTTCAGATATCTTACCCAATCTAAACTATTGCACAGTATTCACTTACCACAGCTCTCTTATCGAAGTACATTATTCCTTGTATCGGAGGTCTGAGAAATATAATTTCACATACAATAGTACAGAAGTTCAAAAAAAGCAGGTGGTAGCAGCAGGTCTCCTCACAGAGTCCAGAGTATCTGAGGAGCACTCACAGAAGCTCCAACACCTTACCACAAGCTGATTTTCTTACACCCATGTTGTAAGAAAAATCAGTTCTAACATGACATACCTTTTACCATCCCAGTACAGATTCTCTCCCAAATCCTCATGGGGTTGAACCTTACTGTAATAAAGGTATAGAGCTCAATTCCCAGTTGTTATAGATTAAAATTCTCTTCAACAAGACAGTTATTCCTCTCTCACCAATACTCTTCCTAACAAAGATATTGGTTCCCTTTTGAAATTGTCTGCTATCATTGATTCATTTACTTCATTCAGCAATGAGCCCACGTTTTACTCGACCAGCTTTTGATACCAATGCAGTGACTGAAGTTCCTGTTTCCTTTCATGTCCCTTCCAAGTGTCAGCTACAGACCAGCTTTGGTTTTCCTGAAACCAGCCCCACATACCTGCTATTGCTTCTGGATTCCTTCTTTGTAGTTTGTCCCTGCTTCCAAACCTTGAATTCTGCATTTTCACTCTGGAGCTCTGTTTCCTGTTTAGCCAAGTCAGTCTCCTGATTGGTCTTTCTGTGGGTCAATCCTGTCCTTGGAGAATGCTACCCTTAAAGACCTGCCAGCTTTCTGGAGCTGTTGTTCCTTCAGAGCTGACTCCCATGAGATGATACCTAGTAGTTTACTGGTTAAACTCAAGTATGCTCACCTGAACTCCAGCATCTGTACTCTTCTACTTGCCTTCTTGCTCCCCACAGGGTGCTAAACATCACTATTCCATGAGCATTACAGCAACAATGATTATCAGTGATTATCATCTCACTAAACAACTCTTTTCAGTGAACAGAAGATCCAGCTGTACATCACCCATGGTTGACCCACCCTACCCTGAAATTTCCCTGACACCAGCCAGAAATCACTTGGGTCATTGTGATCAATAGCATCATCTGTATTTTTGCTGATCCATGGCATAAATACAATGTGGCCATACCCTGTTCTGAAAGAGTAAGGGCTTTGTACCCTGGCCACACCTCAGAATGACAGGCTGTAGGAAGATGCTGTGTCTGCAGAAAAGTTTGCTCCAAACTTTTTTTCAAGCTCATGTAACTTGAGCCTGGAAAACGTTCTCTTTTTACAGCAACAGAGCCAAGAAATGCTGGTCTAATGACATCTTAGGCAGTTAAAAAATAGTAACTTTCCAACTATGCTTAAACTCATTGGCTTATCACAGATGAAAAGACACACGAAAAGGAATGGATGGCCTATCCTTTAGCAAAAAAACAGCCTTTGGACATTTTTGCTTCAATACTCCAGGGTTTCCTAAAGATTACTGTGAGGTTCAGAGGTGATACCACTGCATAGGTGTGGGTGGGCAAGGAGGTGGGATGCATACGTCCATGGGAGGAGACAGATAAATGCAGCTGGGCAAAGGGACTGGCCGCATATTTTGTCCTGCCTGATGAAGTTCCTCCAGTCACAGCAGCAGATTACAGAGCTCAGAAAGGAAAAGTTGTGTCCATGTAGAGTTTTATGGTGTCACATGCTTCCCCAAACACTAGAAACACACACTGGCAAATTCCCATTTGAGATTCCCAGCTGTGGCCTGGAGGTAGGCTGGCATGGCTCTACACTGTCATTGATCGCAGAGCACTAGCTGCAGTCTTGCTCAGCTCCCTCCTGGTCTGCATTCCTCACCACATTAACACAGTACATGCAAGAAGCACTGCCTTCAAGGTCTAGGAAAAGGTTCCTCTGAAAAAGTTCAGTTCAAAAAACCCCATCATCTGACCTTCAAAATTCCCAGAGTAAAATATATACAAGAACACTTCACATCTACAAAGCGAACAGGAACAGTTTTTTAAAACTCTTTATGGTTCAACTACACACTTTTACAGAGGCATATACACACCTACCCCCGTTGCTGTATTGCATAATTGCCTCTCTCCTTATTCACTAACACAGAAGCCTAAGACCAATCCTTCATCTACTTTACCACCATTTAATGCCTCAAACAGAAAGATTTTTAGCCTTTCCTGTTCTTCCTAAGTAAAATTAGAGGAAGCCTCCAAAGCCTCAGACTTTCCTGTCATTTTTCCAGAGTACTTGGTCGTGTTAAATAAGAAACAACTGTGACTCCTACTCTCCTGACATAAATTCTCAAGCCTCACTGCTGATACCTAGATCCTGCTTCCAGGTCTTTGAATGCCTTCAGAACAACTCCCTTTCTCAGTACATTATCACTCAAACCAAGCCACGATGAGCAAAGACCATAAATACATAAGAATTGCCAAGTCAAAGTGCAACTATGTCATATTCTTCACTGTTACCAGGCAGCAGCAGATGCTTAAGAGAAAGAAGCTACACTAAAATGGACTGACCCTTTCTCTGGTGCATCGTATTTTCTTCTTTCAGCAAATAGTAGTTCAGGGACTGAGCTGGAGGAAGCACTTAAATCAGTGTTTTGAACAGCTGACAGTGAACTGAAAGAAGGGTTAGCATTCATTGAAGGGGAACCTTGCAAACCTAGTGACAACTCTTTCCAGTCACCTACTTTTTCACTCCCAATGAAGAATCAAGACAATCATGCAAGGGAAAGCAACAGGACACTGCTTACTGAAGTACACCTGCCAGACTGGGAGGCAGATCCCTCAGTACCTAAGGGAAGTATGACCAAAGCAGCTGAGGAATATCTAGCACATGTTTTAGATTATTTGTTTAAACTCTGGGTTTTTTTGTATAGCCAGGCATCTTCATTAAACAAAAAGTGTGTGTCCCAGTCCCCTGAAAATGTCTTCTGTGAATTAGAGGGGAGAAGGAATACTGATTCTGTTGTATTCCGTTATCCATCTGTCCTGGTTTTTGGCTGAGGCAGTTAGTTTTCCTTCCAGTAGCTGATACAGTGCTGTGTTTTGGATTTAGTATGAGAATGTTGGTAATTGGTTTTAGTTGTTGCTATGTAGTGCTTATACTCAGTCAAGACCTTTTCAGCTTCCCATGCTCTGCCAGTGGGTAGACGCACAAGAAGCTGGGAGGTGGCACAGCCAGGATGGCTGACCCAAGCTGGCCAAAGGGGTATTCCCCACCATCTAGCATCACACTCTGTATGTAAAACTGGAGTTGGCTGGGCGTTGGGAATTGCTGCTTGGGGATGGGCTATTGATCACCAGGTGGCAAGTGTTGCATTGTGCATCACTTGTTTTTGTATATTCCTTTATCAGTAACATTAATAGCTTTATTATTACTTCCTTTCTTTGCTGCCCTATTAAACTGTTTTTATCTCAACCCATGAGTTTTTATCTCTGATTCTCTCCCCCATTCTACCTGGGGGGTGAGCGAGTGGCTGTGTAGTGCTTAGTTGCCTGCTGGGGCTAAACCATGACACCAGTCATGACACAACTTCCTAAAGACTGCAAAGGGTAAAGGGAAAAGTCTCATAAATGTGTAGAGGGGACATTTAAATAGCTGTTTCAGATAACTGAGTGAGAAAGAGTCATAACCATAATCCAAGGGCTCCTAATAAAAAGTAAGGCTTCTAGTGAAGAATCAGCAAAAGAGTTGTTTCAGGGATTTGGGTTGGACCTCCATGAACCTGATGTCGTCAAGTATGCTTAAATGTGTCTGGGGTGAATTTTGCGTAATGGTTCTTTCCTTTAGGACACTGACTAAACTAGAGATGAGAGTCAGTGACAAGAGAACCATACTGGAAAGAAAACTGAAAATTTGATCCCAATTAGAAGACATGGAAGATTTCTAGAGCACGTACAGATAGCTGAACTTCAGGGACACACTTTCAGGTATATGAAGACATGACTTATGTCTGTGTTCATCTTTCTTATCCACTCAAATTTCAATTGACACAGTGGTTTTCAGAAAAGAGCAACAAAGAACCTAAGAGAGGAGAGAGTTACCAGAGACCGGACTCTCTCAAAAGTTTTCTGAACAGGCTTCCTCCTTTTCAGACTGCTGCTGCTTCTGCTTCCACTAACAGAGATCCTTGTGGCCCACTTCTGTCTGCTCTCTGCCTTTCACATTCCAATTATATGGTAAACCCCAGTTGCTCTTGCGCTTCATGCTTGTGTACTCTTGGAAGTGGCTATTTGTCACAAAAAGCTTGTCAAGAAGTTGGGTAGACATCCAAACTATTTTAACATTGTTCTTTCCCTCTACACTATAGCCAGAAGTGAATCTCAAACATGCCTGTGAATTAGAGATGATGTAAAACATGTAAACAAACTCGTCTAAGAAAAATCCTGCCTAAAAAATCCCTCACCAATGTATTTTGAAATGTTGTTTTTTCTTTCATGCACTGTGGATCTGAAACTGGTGGGAGAACACAGTTCTAACAATTTCAGACTGGTTATTACCCGTACCTTATAACAGACTTCTCTCCTGCTACATATTAAAGAGCACAATGTCTTTGGTTTGGTTCAGTCGTCTCTGCTTGTCTCTCCATTGTTCTAAGTTAAAGCTGAGTAGAGCTACAGGTTTTTCATTTGGATACTCACATAGATTTCTATCTTATCTGTGCTATGAAGGATAACAGTTCATCAAATATATCTACATGTCAAATTTTTTACCTTTTGTAACACTTCTTGTAAAACTGAAGCTAGATCTTTGCAATAAAGCTGGTAACAGTCTTAATGAATTTGTTTGCCCATCTTGAATGGATTTCGTTTGTTGAAGCATCTACTCTAAAAAGTTATGAAAGCAGAGACATCTTGAAACACATACCTGTATTATGTGCCTATATGCATATACTGTTCCCAGTACTCATCAACCTCATGTGTCTACTTACTTTCAGGGTGTGCATGGTGTCAGTCCATTCCATGGAACCTATCTGAGGTATAGCAGTAAGGAGTATGCTAGTAGCCTTATTTGCATTCCCTTTCAGCGTCTTTAAAACTTTGTCCACTGAAACCTAGAAATACAATAAAACCGAGTAGTGTCTCTCAATTTTGATGGCACACATTTTAAATACTCAAATAAATTAATGTAATTAATACACCCCTAAGTGAAAAGGTGAAGCCTTAAAATGCTACTATCACTTTAGCCAGTAAAAACTTCTTTCCTCTGTGGGTGTATGTCTGATTGTATTTTACAGAAATAAGATAAATAAAGCAGATAAATAATTTTGCACAGAGCTGCAAAGAAAAAACACCAGACCAATTGCAGGTCATACACAGAGCTCATGAGATTCATACACACAGACCCCCTGGTTCAGACAAGAGGAGACAAAAGGTTTGCTAGTAGTGACGCAGGTTTATGAAAATGAATGGGGTAGCAACAATTTATTTTGTTCTTACTTTCACAATCGTTCATTCAGAATAACTCAGTGATACTGATGTCAGTAAGAACAGATTTAGTTCAGTATGTGACCTCTTATCAAAACCTACAGGTTCTCATCCAGATTCTTCAGGACAAGACCCAGAGGAAAAAAAGTTTCACTCACTGCTTCTTCATGTTCCTTCCAGCAGTCGTAATCTGTTGCCATGGCAATACTAGCATAACTCATTCCAGCTTCTTTTGCAAGAATCACTTCAGGCACTGTGGTCATGTTGATAACATCAGCTCCCCAACCGCGAAACATCAAGCTTTCTGCTCGAGAACTGAAACGCGGGCCCTCTATTGTGATCATTGTCCCCTTGGAATGACACTGGAGCCCAATCTTCTTGGCAGTCTCAATAAGAACCTGCAAAACATGCCAATATGAGGAAAAGAAAAAAACTCCCCTGGTGCAATGCTTTTGCATCCCATCAAAAAACCTACATACAAATGAAATTAGCTTTATACAAAGCAGTCATCTTCATATGGCTACAGCTGTCCAAAACCACAGATCAGTTTCAGTTTCCTCATGCAGCAAGAGAAATTATTAGTCCTACTGACAGGAATGATCTTGAACTCATGTGATTTTGTTAGTATCCGTTGGGTTACTGTTTTCAATGCAGACAAAGAAGACTGAAAAACAGAAAAATTTTGCATGATATTTAGGCTGTGCTTACACTGGGAACAGAATGGTGAAAACAATTTGCTGCAGACTAGATTACCGCTATGCGATAGTGAGAACAGTAATAGGAAATTACTATTCCTATAGTGTGAGAACAGTAATAGGAGATTTACTTTTTAATAAAAAAAGTATTTCTTTTTAATGGGAAAAAGTAAAACTTTTCGAGCATATACTTCAAAGAGTACCCTGGGACTCTGTAGAGAAATTATTACCACATTCTCCCATGCCAGTGACTGAGCTGTACACTTTACATATACTATGTACTTCACGTCAGTCTTTACAGTTCCAGCTAGGACCTTGTATATGGCAGAATTATCAGGACTTTCTCTCTTGGTAAATGGCCTAACACTAGTGGATATAGTAGGAACAGCAGTGTACCAGCATGTGTAAATAGGACTAGGACACCCGTAACTGTCATGAGTAGGAAGGGGAATGTAACTACGATGACATCTTTTTAAAATGACCATCAACAGAAAAGAAAAGCCTGAAAAGAAGTATAAAAGCAGCATGAAAAATTGTGGCAGGACAGGGGAGACCTTCATCACACAGCAGCAGCAAAAACCTAGTCTGACACCACTAGAAGCTGTCTTCTCAGCATCATGACCTTCACACAGGCCAGGTGCAGCAGCCTCCCTGGAAAATGCAATGAGAAGCCTGCACTCCAGCTGGCTGGTCGACCTGCCATACATGGCTGCAACAAGCAGCGATACCTCGAGTGTGCTGTATGACCTTGTGGGGTGTCTCCTCGCTGGCATGCGGATCAGTGGATTGTATGGAGCAGCACAACTACATGTAAAGCTAGAGTACCCACATCTCCCACTGCAGATGTGTGTAAACAAGTAAACCTGCACTCCCAGAAAAGGGTGGATGTACATGTAACCCACATGTGCTGGGGAGGGCATTTGTGCATGCAGCTGTGTGAATATGCATGAAAGCAGAGCTTCTGGGAATTAGCCACAGAAGGACACTTAGAAACTTGTAAGTGTTTATTAACATGCCACAAGTTAATCTAATAGTAATCAGACCTAATATTGTGGTTTATTGCCAATACTCATTCTGAATGTATGATTCACTGATTGACAATTAATTACACACTGTTAATAAATCAAGAGACAACTTCAATTGTGATTTGACTTAAGCTTTAAGTTGAGTGGTATTTCCCTGAAACTCTTTACAAAGTTCCAACTTTAGTCCCTATCAGTGAGCCCAAATTTCTGAAAGGAGTAATAACCAAAGCAGCCTACATTATTCAAATGTTTGCAGTTGGAGACAAGCTAAGGTCCTTTCAGATTCTCATTTAATTTACAGTGCATAAACCAAATAAAACAGTATTTTCATGTGTTTGCACAAATGCAATTTAATATAAAGTTTTCAGACTTTTTAGGCAAAATTCCTTAATTAGTCTATTACATTAATAGTTTTGGCTTTATTATTATTGCATTCATCTGTGAAATTCCCTTGAATTAGGATAAACTGGGCTGAAATGATCCAGCAGTTTTCAGGGATAGTTCCAGGAAAAAAGTTTAAACCACTTTTATCTGGTATTTTCAAATGAAGTGAAAGTATCCCTTTTCAGCCTTGCTAAGAGCTCAAAACCACATGTTCTTTAAAACATCTGTTAGGCTGATTAGAGCACACAGGCTAATGAGATAATAATCACATGTGAGACTGGGAAGTACCTAAATGTTTTTTCTTTTTGAAAAGGAGCATTTCTCTGTTGGCTTTTCAAAAAAATGTATTACCCAGAGAACACTGTCTCTAGCTACTTAACGATCCAATGAAAACCAGCCTTGCTGTACGTTTCCTCCAACCTCAGGAAATGGCTTATGCATATCTACTTACCTTTTTTAAAAAATAAGAAAGAGACACAGTGTAAAGTACTGCCAATCACTTCAGTAATAACATTGGTTTTAATCCCTTTCAGAAAGCGTACTGTTAGCTCTCAATAAACTTTTTCTATTTGTTGTGACATGATATCATGCTCAAAGTCAGTGAGCAACTTACAACTCTCATCAAAGCAAGTTTAATCTTTGGTAAGAGCATGTGGCTAGGCTCTTGTTGCATGAAAAATGCAAATATTTTGCATAATCTGCTGCTCAATGGAAGAAGGGCAAAAGCATGCATGTGTGTAATATGCAGTGGTTTGTTTCCTCACGAGGTTTAAAAAGTTTTTACTTCATTGCAAAACACCCTGATTCTCAGTGCAGTGAAACACTGTAACAATGCTGTGGGCCTGCTAATGGCTATCTGGAAACCACACTGTGTCTGGCCAATTAACAAGAACAGTCTAGAATGACGCTGAAGTGAGCTGGTGACAAGAGCAGAATAGCTCAGCAGTACAAACATTTGTGCATGCTCTGGGTACAGATTGGGCCACCTGCTTCACAACTCAGCTTTGTCCTGCTCCCTGTAGTAACTGACTGGACAGAGAGCAAGTCTCTTAGATGGGTATGATTGATTCTGCAAGCGTTCCTGTGCCCCTGCAGAATATATCTCCTTGCAGCTTCTGATCAGAGCATTACACAACAGCACAAAATACGCAGTTCAATCTTCGCCTTATCATTTCCTCAGGTCTAAGAATATGCTAAGGTGGCATACTTAATCACAGATACACTCCTCCCAGAAGCTTATAAAGGTGCTGAAAAACAGAGCAGTGTTTCATGCTGGGTAGTCTAAGTATTTTTTAATCCTGAAAATCTTGACGTGACAAAACTAAGAGCAACAGTTAGGAATAAAAGGCTACTGTAATTCGGCTTGTTTCTATGTTTAACATCCTTTAAACTAAGTCTTGACCTTCCACCAGCACCCTCTGCTACAACGCACAAAAGCAATATTGTAATTTCTGTGAATGCTAAAGTACTATTTATTTAATTCTTTGTATTAAGTATGTAGAATGCCTCTCCCATAGGTGCAGTTTAATTCAGAATAAAAAGAAGCTAATTCCTCATTCTATCTTCCTGTTTTGTCCACTTTGTTGCTCTCTTGGCTTGTTACCTGATAAATAAAGATCTTTTGCCCTGTTATTAAGACACTGGGGGAATCTAGGTTGCCAGCTGACATCCTCTGCATACCTCTCTTAAGAAGACAGCTCCTATAGACACAAGATCTTTTACTTCCCATGCATCCCAAATGTTACATTTTTCCTTAAAACCATGGCATATGTGAGGAACAGGAATAATGAGGTGCAGATTGCCTCTGTATTCTAAGAAAGCATAATTAGACAACTATATAATGATTAAGTGCCACAAAAATAACATTTATAAATACTATTACAGAATTCACTAACCTCTCTGGTTTTGGTGCAGAATGGCTCTGCCATTGGAATATGACATACTCCTGAAAGAGTGGAATGCTGCCCATCGTATAAAGTACAATGTCTTTTAGTTGTCCTAGAAAAGCAGAAAATGTGCTTAGAGAGAAGAACAGGGAGAAAACATAAGAGAAAGCAAGAAATTTACACAAATCCAAAACCACAGCATTCTTGTGAAGGAACAAAAATATCAGTATGATATTAATGACCACCTGTAATCCTGTTTTGCCTCTGTACAAACCTTTCGGAATCAAGCTCAACAGCATAAACTGTTACTACAGTAGTGCACTGTCAATTAGTTAGAGAAAATCTATTGTTAACAAGATGCTGAAATGCTGATTTGTTCCTAAATGACATTAACAGCCACATTATGCTGTGATTCTACCCAAAAGAATTCAGCTAAATTTAATAGGCAGCTAAGTAACCTCTGAAAAGAAGAGTACAGTAAGCTTTCAGGAAGGGAAGGAATCAAGTCTGAATTACCACAAAGCTAGTCAAAATAGAGCTTGTTCATATCATTGCATTCCTACATGGAAAGAATAGGACTTCATAGGAACAGCTCCCTGAACAAGACAGGTGTGAATTCAACCAGAAAAACCCTGGAACAAGATGTCTTCATATTCTCAGAAAGACTAAACACATGCGTTGGCAGCTTGCAGGTAGAAGAATCCTTTTTCTCCCTTCTTTAAATTGACAAACTGTTTGCTTGCATGGAAATGGTGAAACATGCTGCAGAAATTACCATCCAGCATGTCATTTTGACAACTACTGGAACTGTTACCTGCTATCACTTTACCTTCAAATGCACTGCCTCCAGTTAATTCAGCCAACTGGATGGCGAAAACCCTCTGGAACAAAATTCTTTGAGACACTCCCTTCTTCCCCACAGTGTGTCACATATCGTACTTTGTAGAAGAAAAGGAAGGCAACAGCCAAATTCAATCCACAGTTAAAATAAAAAAATTCTGCTGGTAATAGTGCTCACAACAGTTCCCCATCCAAGTCACCAGCAAGTATTTAAAAGAAGGTTTTAAACACAAGTGACATGTTAGAGTAGTTTGAAGAAAAAAAAAAAGCAAAACAAAAAATGACCAATAGGGTAGTCTTAAGGATAAGGTTATAAAATAGGAAAAAGAGATCAGCAAATTAAAAACATATGTGAAATGGGATACAGCTGTTAAAATCAGTTAAAACACTAATATTAATTTTTCCCTTATGTGATACTGAAGAGCTGCAAACAGAATGTGTCTGATTTTACACACTTTTTTTCAGTGTCTGCTAATGAATCATTTAGAATTGGAGGAAATGGAAAAAGTCATAATTCATTTCCTGCATTATAGTATTTCAGATGCTGCTAGTCAGGCCCTTTCACTCAGAAAAGCCCTGAGGAAAGATCACATATGCACAAATATTAATCTTTGACTTTCAGATACCATGTTCTATGGCCAGAGTGGCCACATCACCAATGGGTCTAATAAAGAAATCCAACTATGTTTAGCACCCTACATACAAATTGCAGGGGAAAAAGTAACAACAGTAAGACCTATGACTACTCTGAGCAACGGACCATGTGTTTGCACTCAGAGTGCCACAACTTCTCTTCTGCATGGAAGGCTGCAACCCTGCGAAGGCCACAGCTATTCAATATGGGGCCAGCTGATGTCACAGAATCACAGAATCGTAGGTGTTGGAAGGGACCTCTGAAGATCATCTGGTCCAATCCCCCTGCCAAGGCAGGATCACCCAGTGCAGGTTGCACCGGAACGCGTCCAGTTGGGTTTTGAAGGTCTCCAGAGAAGGAGACTCCACAACCTCTCTGGGCAGCCTGTTCCAGTGCTCTGTCACCCTCGCAGTAAAGAAGTTTTTCCTCATGCTGAGGTGGAATTTCCTGTGCTGCAGTTTGTGCCCGTTGCCCCTCATCCTATCACTGGGCACTACTGAAAAGAGGCTGGCTCCGTCCTCCTGACAGCCACTCTTCAGATATTTGTAGACAAGGTCGCTTCTCAGCCTTCTCTTCTCCAGACTAAACAGCCCCAGGTCTCCGAGCTTTTCCTCATACGAGAGAGGTTCCAGTCCCTTAATCATCTTCGTAGCCCTCCGTTGGACTCTCTCCAAAAGTTCCCAGTCTCCCTGATGTGTCTGTAAGTTGCTAGGCTTAGGGTGAAAATAAAGGCAGATTTGAACCAATCTCTTACTCTTCATATCTATGAAGTAATGGCTGTCACAGACGAATGCCTTTTAGCCTCTCTTCCTTTCCTGTAGCCCTGCTACTTAAGTCCAGAGTTGGCCATCCTGATCTGTCCCACTCACCCACCTGCAAGGTACAGGGCATATAATTTTCACCACTTCAATACCATATTTTCACTGCTTCAATACCATTTCTTTGTATTCCTTGTAGAGAGAATGAAGGTTACAGAATCACAGATGCTCTCCTTGCCTTACTCTCACAAAGACCAAGAGCCAGAAAGCAAAGGGCAGAATCTGCCTAAGGCTTCTCTCATTACAGGAGTTTCAAGACCTTCCCCATGTACCCTGAGTGACTCCTTATGGAGCCAGCAGGAAACAAGAAATAAGGAACTGAACAGCCACTCTTCAAAGACAATACGCTCCTTAGATCTCACAGTTTTAAATGTGGAAAAGTCTGCATGTTCTTCATCAGGAGAGCCTGCTTAACAACAGAGCATGAATGTCATACAACGGCCTGATTGCTTGCATTAAAATAGGAGGAAGTCACCCAGTGCCTGCCTAGAAACTATCCGCACTACTCGTAGTAGAAGCACACAATCCAGAAGGATCAAGCATAACACAAAGGGAAAGTACAGAGATGCTCCCAGTGGGGGAGATCAGAAGCAGCACCTCAAAGCATTGGACTGATAACTACAGGCAAGCAGCTAAGAGCTGGGGCTGCATAGCTCCTGCTGGCCATCTGATCTGTGTAGGGCTCTATGGAGAACCCCCACCAGACCCTAATGCTGTTTCTGTGCCAACAGTGGATGGTGGTACAGGAAAAGGGAATTCTTTCCCTGGGAAAGGGGCTTGTATGATTTTGTGCAAACCACTTGTGTACTAAGCTCAAGGAGACAGCAGTACTCATAGTGCACGCAAACCCTTGCACTGTTGCATCACCTTGCCATGGCTGCCTTGCCCTTACTGCTTTTTCAAATTCAAAGCTGTACGTACTGTAATTTTGAAGGTATCCCCAGAGTTTGTATTCCCCACCCTGCAGCAACAGCCACACTTTTAATCAGAAAGTAAAGTGGCTTTTGCCCTTCATTTTGATTTTATCACAGTAACACAAGATTTTCTGGCAATGCTGACTATGACTGATGCTAGGAAGCAAAACGCAACTCAAATAAGTGAACAAACCAATAATTTCCAACTGTGACAAACAGTACTCTACCACTGGCATCATCACCTTCCCCTTTCTTCCAGCAGCGTTGAATTATCAACAAGCTATTAGTAATTGAAGAACAAAATGAAAATTCACACTGGCATCTGCTGTATAAAAGCAGTCTCAGCATGCTCTGCCTCTTCAGAGACAGTGAAAAAAAATTTCTCCCATGAAAAATTTTAGAGTGTAACAATACTGTAATAACTGTAGTGGTATATGTGACACAAAGAATTCAAACAATAAAGTTGGCAGCTGTTACAGGAGTTCTTTTACAAAGCTATTTTCTGCATCTTCCTGACTGGGCTGAGTCATCTAAGTAAGTAGTTACCTTCTTACTCTTCTTTTCCTAGCAAACATCAGCAGCAAACCAAAGTATTAAAAAGCCCCTAATCAGTCTGGTCTAGCCAGTTGACTAACAGCACTATAATAAAGTAACAGGAGCCAAAGGCATAAAAAAAAACCTCTTCCAGATTTTTTTTAGGCACTTGTTTCAAAGAAGAGAACAATTGTTCTAGCCCATAAAAGTAACCTGTTGTTACTTTTGGATTTGGAGGTAGGGAGAACACCATGTAAATACTTATTGAACAAAATGTATCTTTTATTGTTTAAACACACACACTAACAGATAAGTGTGAAGAGAGCAGAGACTCACATGTGAAATCAAACACCAGGAGTGCTAATGATCTGCAGAATTAAGCTCTCCAAAGTGTTTCTCAAAAATACACCTATTCAGTGTTCCTCACTGTAAGTCAAACCTATGCCCTAAACTAGGCAGTCGTACACAACTCCATATATTGAGATCCTGTCATTAATGCCACAGTGTGCATGCCCAAGGGGAGCAAACTACAACTGCTGCCTACAGCTTTCTGGTCAATTCTAGCTCTTCTCCCATTCCCATTCATTATTCCTTCTTCTTGTTTCATACCTGGAAAGAGAATAATGTGCTCCCTGTTAAGAAATAGAGCCCAGATACCAAAAGGTACCTGGACATCTAGAAGGCCCTGGTTTTAATGGCAGCTTGAGTAAATCCTTCCCCCCTAGACCCAAGCCTGTTTCCTATCTAGTGCCTGGCATGGGTTAATCACTATATAGAAGCCAGAGTACCGTTCAAGAAAAACAACTAACTGCTTTTGCAGGTTTAACCAGTACCTTCTTTCCAAGACTGCTCACACAGTTTGTTTGCAGGACCCTGTCCTTTCTTGAGAAGGTATTTCAGAAAAACTGCATCTTTTCAGACTTTGGTGGACAATTAATTTATTTTGTCCCATGAAAGTATCTTCCCGTCAGCAGCATTGTTTTCATAATGATTTATGATACATAATGCAATCACTCTTTACAGATGATACTCCTCTGTGAAGGGCAAAAATGCAGACCCTACCAGCAGTCTAACACGCAAGATCATCAGGGGAAAAGACTTATCACAGAAATTAAATTGTCAAATGAAACAGACTATTATGACTTGTCAGTTTTCTGAATTAAAGGGCAACCTAGTAGTGATTTTTAAATTCATATTACGTATTGTTTTCCACACTGAAACATTCTCACATGCTTTTCTAAGAAGCTTCTTTGTGGCCTGAAGCCATGAAACAAGTCCCCACAAGTTCCCACTCTTCTACATTGAAATGAAAACTTTCTTGCCGGAATAAAACACTGCTCATCTATGAGCTACACCATTACTGCTGGTGACAATCTGAACAAACTCTAAATGAAGACATAGATCACAGAATCACAGAATGGTTGAGATTAGATCCTGGCTGCCCAGGACCATGTTCAGGAGGCTTTTGAATATCTCCATGGATGGAGACTCCACCACCTCTCTTGGGCAATCTGTGCCAGTGCTCAGTCACCCTCGAAGTAAAAAAGTTGTTTCATTTTGTGCCCACTGCCTCTTGCCCTGTCACTGGGCACCACTGAAAAGAGCCTGGCTCTGTATTCTTTGCACCTCCCTTCAGGTATTTATATACATTGATGAGATCCCCCTTGAGTCTTCTCTTCTCCAGGCTCAACAGTCCCAGCTCTCTCAGCCTTTCCTCATAAGAGAAATGCTCCACTCCCTTCTGCATCTTTATGGGACTTTGCTGGACTCTGTCCAGTATGTCCATGTCCCTCTTGCACTGAGGAGCCCAGCACTGGATGCAGTATTCCAGGTGTGGCCTCACCAGTGCTGCTAGAGGGGAAGAAGGATCACCTCCCTAGACCTGCTGGCAATACCCCTAGTAATGCAGCCCAAGATACTATTTGCTGCCTTTGCTGCAATGTAAATGATCCCTGTCCTTTCACTTATCTTCACATCAGATAAATATACTGATTTGTTCTATAATCTTTTTTTTCCCCTTCTTGAAAGGGAATGGTCTTAAAACCTAAACTTAACCAAGCTGATTATTTCCTTTCCGGCTCAGAAGTTATAAAGCAGACTGGCAAGTGCTGGCAAACTTAAAGCTGTGGGAGATTAGGTAACTTCAAAATGAATTGTGAATTTTGATAACAACATTTTGGATGCAGAATGGTCTCAGATTTTGTATCTGTGTTCATTTCCTGGCTCTCTTAATGTCTTTCTGCCTGACCTCCTCAAGAGTTAGTTTCTCCATACTTCCATGTTATCCATGGCAGATAACAACTGCAATCATTCCAACTGTTTCTTCTTTAGAACTGCAGGCTCTCTGGGCTACTTCTTCTCACGCGTGCCAATCACAGCTCAGCACAGTTAAGCTCTCCTCACCTGCCTATGAGTCTGCTAGATGATAATGCTGTCAAAATAACTGGTGCTTTACCTACAATCATGCAAACCGTCTACCCAAGTATGTTTAATATCTCTCCTACATTAATCAATATCAATACTAAAATTACTAATTTCCAAGTACTACTGGCAGAATGATTATGATTTAATCTGCATAAACAAAATAATCAGCCTAAATACTTTTAGACTTGAAAAAAGGAGAAAAAGAGGCCATTGTCAGCAATATAGCTGCTCTCCACCCATAAATCAAATCTAGTATAACAGGAAGCAGTGTCTATGGGGCTTGTTCCTGCAGGGTACTTAGTCATTTAGATACACTGTACTTAAAACGTACTCTCTTACAAGAAAAAGAGTTTCAGTTACTGACTCCTTTTGTGTGTTTAAGTCAAAACTTGAGTAGCACTGCAGAGAGCAAATCTGGGTATACAATGTTCAGTTGGCAATGAAATATTGCCAGCAGTCCCACAAAAGCACAAAGAAGCTGCATAACCATTCCAAACACTTGAAATTGTGTGGCACACTCAAAGATGACTCCAGATGTAGTACGCCTACAAGTACTAATAAGAAGTTTACCTCTTAAAACGTGCAACTATGTTTTTGAAATATTTGGTGTCGTTGTTGATCTTTAAATGTAGCTTCCCCCACACCCACTATGTTTACTTAAATTTTTCTAAACATCATATAATCAAGGAGGGGAGGACTGACTGAAGTACATAGACTTTGGAAAAAATTTACTTCCTTACTATTCTTAGCAAATAAAGAATTTTAGCATCTAGTCTTGTTTTAAAACAACCTCCTCTCTTTTCCCGCTGTGTTGCATTTGGTCTCTTTTCTGTAGAGCCTCAGTACTACTGCATATAGTTTCCTACTTGGATCCTACTATGCTGTCCTGATTTTGGCTGGGATACAGTCAATTTTCTGCATAGTAGCTGGTATAGTACTGTGTTTTGGATTTAGCATGAGAATAATGTTGATAACACACTGATGTTTTAGTTGTTGGTAAGTAGTGCTTACACTTTTCGGCTCCTCATACCCTGCCAGCAAGAAGCTGGGAGGGGGCACAGCCAGGACAGCTGACCCAAACTGGCCCAAGGGCTATTCCATACCATATGACATCATGCCTGATCAGTATATAAACTGAGGGAGTTGGCTGGGCATCACTCAGGGGGTGGTGAGCAATTGTATTATGCATCACTTATTTTGTATATTCTTTTAGAATTACTACTGTTTTCTCTTCTACTGCTGTCCTATTAAACTGCTTTTATCTCAACCCATGAGTTTTACCTTTTTTTTTCTCAATTCTCCCCCGCATCCTACTGGGGGTGGGGAGCGAGTGAGCATCTGCGTGGTGCTTAGCTGTTGGCTGGGTTTAAATGATGACATATGCTTCCTTGCACCTCTTCATGTCATTTCAGATTCTTCTTAAAACTTAGAATTGGCCTGTGCTCTTATCCATGCTCCTCCCCCACATCTAAGAATAGGAGATCTCTTCAGAAGACTCTTCCTGAGGAGCTATACTTTAGTTCCTTCAAGGCCATTCTTCAAAGCCTAGTATGTCTTCTATGTTAGAGCAGAACTTCTTTTAATCTCATTCCTGTTTTAGCATGAGAATAATGTTGATAACACACTGATGTTTTAGTTGTTGGTAAGTAGTGCTTACACTTTTCGGCTCCTCATACCCTGCCAGCAAGAAGCTGGGAGGGGGCACAGCCAGGACAGCTGACCCAAACTGGCCCAAGGGCTATTCCATACCATATGACATCATGCCTGATCAGTATATAAACTGAGGGAGTTGGCTGGGCATCACTCAGGGGGTGGTGAGCAATTGTATTATGCATCACTTATTTTGTATATTCTTTTAGAATTACTACTGTTTTCTCTTCTACTGCTGTCCTATTAAACTGCTTTTATCTCAACCCATGAGTTTTACCTTTTTTTTTCTCAATTCTCCCCCGCATCCTACTGGGGGTGGGGAGCGAGTGAGCATCTGCGTGGTGCTTAGCTGTTGGCTGGGTTTAAATGATGACATATGCTTCCTTGCACCTCTTCATGTCATTTCAGATTCTTCTTAAAACTTAGAATTGGCCTGTGCTCTTATCCATGCTCCTCCCCCACATCTAAGAATAGGAGATCTCTTCAGAAGACTCTTCCTGAGGAGCTATACTTTAGTTCCTTCAAGGCCATTCTTCAAAGCCTAGTATGTCTTCTATGTTAGAGCAGAACTTCTTTTAATCTCATTCCTGTTTCCTATCATGTATTCTTTTATGAATCTCACACTTTTGCCGTAAGAACTGAGGCTACCACTTTATTCCACAAAAACTTAACATTAACATGTTATTATATGGTTTAGCCCCACTTGTCCCCTTTTTCCTCCCCCAAAATGAAGAACACAATTAAAACCAAATGTTACTCACCTGTCAATGAACTGGTCAATTATGACAAGATCACCAGGTTGTATTTCCTCCCGCAATGAACCACAGGCAGTAGTCACTAATACGTGCGAACAATTTTCTTCTTTTAATGCCCAGATATTGGCACGGTAATTGACGTTTGATGGCATAATGGTATGATGTCTTCCATGTCTGCAAAGACGCATGTTGCAAGAGAGTACCATAAATGAGACTGAAATTGCCTTCTTGCTCCCAGGTAAAGAGAATCCAGGAAATCTAATTTCCCTAACAACATTGGGAGTGGAACTGATCATTTCAGCTACTTCCATTGTAGCTTCTTTTCCTAACTGTATCAAGGTTTTCTCAGTATTTCATTTAAGAAGTATTGGTATAGTTTTCTTTTTAAATGAAAAATTTTTAAGTTTGAGACTGTAATGAAAAGAATCTTGAAAATACAATCCAAATATACTTTAGCAGCTTCAAGAGTACAAAAAGCATTTTTCTCTGAATTTTCTAAGTCAGTTCCATAGATTCTGAAAACCCAGGTGTAGCAAATATTATCTTCCATACACTACAACAAATTTGTAAGATTTTTTATATACCTCTACAAATTTTCTGCTCAGAAGCACTGTTTGTATTCTCCCACCCAGATAAGTGCGGTATATCACAGGAAATTAGAAACAAAAAACTCACACTGTTTTTAATCTGTCACCTTCCCAAAGAAAACAGCAGAATCATCACATTTTTGTTTTTGCTCTTAAAATGATCTGGCGGCTTTCATAAATTAGAATAATGACTTCACACTGTTGCAGTATATTTTTTCACCAAGACAGGAAATACTTAGTCTTATAAGCACAAGCTTTTGTGTTATCTCTGTCATTGCTATAGAAGTACATCACTCTCATAATGATTACACACATTTGACAATTATTTTCAACCATCTAAGATGAAAGGAGGAACTTAACTTCCCAAGTGATTCTTTCAGAGAGACCAAAAATTCTTAAGAGTTTGATCATTGGGAATTGGAAGTTGCACACAACATGACCGAGCACTGTCAGGCAGGATTCCCATGTTGTCGTTAGCATTTCTGATATACTACTAGGCATGTAAATTTATTGTTTAATATTGCAGTTTTGTCATAATCCTCTTCTAGAATATACATGCCTTTTTTTTTTTTTTTTTTAAAATCTGGCATTCATGAGCAACTCTTACTTTTCCCAAAACACAAAGTGAAGTTCCAGGTACCTTAGCCCCAAAAGTAAACTCATGAGGGTCATATGTGAATGGTCATAAATCCCAGTGAGGATGTAAATCACAGCTGAGTTGTTCAGCTGTCTGTAGCCCAAGGCCTACTTTGACACAGAACTGCTATGAGATCTTGGCTTGGCACTTCATTTGAGAAAATGAGAAAAATGTTGCCCAGGTGTAATAAAATACATGAGCAAAGTCCATGCAAGATAAGAAAAGCAGAATCACAGACAGAAGTGTAGTTGCAGAGATGGTAACCGTCAGCAGCTTAATGGAAAAATACTGGCATGAAAAGAATTGGGGCCATGACTGCACCGCTGGTAACAGTGCACTTGTAATTGCCCTGGCCAGCCTCGCCCTGGGCCTCCACCCAAACACCAGGTGCCAGTGAGCCTAGGTGTTCCCGCCTCCAAGCTCAGGCCCCAGCCTTCACTCCTGGCCTGAGCTATGTCACAGGTGTGCCTGTCCCCAGCCTGCCTCCTGGGTGGCCTTCAAAGCTATGCTGTAGTTTGTTTCCAGACCTGTTTTCTGGATGGACTTTGGACACATGCTGCAGCCTTGTCTCCAACCCTGTCTCTGGCCCCATCTCCTATTGCTCCTGCCTAGACTCCCTGGATGGATCCTGGCCTTGATTCATCACCTCCACTTGTCTGGGGCTGCTGATGGACCCTGTTGTCAGCACCTGGCTCTGCCCATGCTGTCCAGATGCTGAGAACTGTGTTCGTATTTTTAGGTTTAATCTAGTAGCATATTGGTCCTAGATATCCACAATTACAGTAGTGTGAAATTTGCATGCACTCATCTACAGATCCTGCTTCCAGATCCAGCTCTTCTGAGTATGCTAAGAGATGCCTAAATAAAAATGACCCAGGGAGGGAGAACTACAGGAGATGCAGCCTCCTAAGCAATAAAGGTAACAGCCAGAAGACTCACTAATGAAAGGGAGTGATTGGAAGAGTCTACAGTGGTACCAGAGATACAGTTCATCTGGAACTGTATTCCAGTTTCACAAAGGAAATTTGGAAACACAGGGAGCAGACGGATTACTGAGGTTATCAGGCACTACCTACCTAGCACCAGAGCAGGCAGTCTTGCAGGCTGCCGCTCTTACTCAGGCAGCACCTGGCACTGGATTTCTCTTTCCTAACCTAGATGGTATTTCTAATACTCTCAGTCCTTGCTTCAAGAAAAAACCCTTCTGCTGGACTTTGCTAGCAAGCACACAGAGCAAGATGAAGTCTGAGTAAAAATTCAGTTCACCTAATGTAAAAAGAAAAAATGTTGGAGAAAACTTTAAGATGTAGAATACAAAACCCTTTAAAAATGCTCACTTACCTTGCCAACAGCACACAGTCCACATTTTTTATCTTTCCCAATATCAAAGCATCTGATGGCTGCAAAACAAGCAAAAAAGAACAAGTTAGTGCCTGACAACCACGTTAGAAACCTTAACTGCTACTTAAAAATAAGCAGGATAGTTATGAAAGGAAAAACTGATTACCACTGTAGTCTCACATTTTCTTCAGCTCAGCTCTGTAATTTGATATGGATCATTAGTAAAACAGTCTGGAACAGGAAGATCAAACTTGACATCAGAAGGATTATCGCAATTTTTTTGTGTTCATACTAAAAGTAATATCGCAATTCCTTACTTTAGGGCTTGAAATAGTAATACTTTCAAATGCTCTGAGACAGCATTTCAAACAGTGCTACACAAACATGAAAAAAGCAGCATGTACATGTTGCCTTTAAATTGGTTAGCATGTCTCATTCTCTCCTGTAAACTTCAGCCGCTTTCTGTCAAACAGGTGCCATTCCCTACTAAAAGTCCCTCCCAACAGAAATCACATTAATTCTGTCCATTTCCATAACACTCCCCATTCTCTTCACTCTCCTCTTTCTACTAGCGCCCCTTAGCTCCCACTAGGGGTGTGAGGAGTTCTAGATTCCTCCAATCCACCCTTTGCTCTCCCCCAGCTTCCTGATAAACTCCCTCTTTCCTGCTGCTGGGAGTCCTGCTTTTGGGAAGCAAACTGTGATATGGCAGAGAACTTACGGTACACCAGTGGCAGAAGCAGTGCTGTATTTGGTCAGCCTTGGGACCAGGCGACAGCATGCGCTCTCCTTGCACAGCTATACAACGAGAATGTGCACTTCTAACCAACCAACCAACCAGCCAGGAAGCTAGAGCATTTTGTTTTTAGCTGCCCAGCTGGGACACGTGCCCTGCCTTGGCGACGGTCATATTGCCCACGTGGGGCAGACCCCAAGTTATCAACTTGTATCAACTACAAATTAACCGCTCTGTGGGTTGGTTTCTGCTCCTGGGCTATATGCATCAGGGATCTGAAATACACAATGCTTCTAGCCTTCCATTTTTAAAAAAAATGTAGAGGCCTTTGTTCAATTAATGCTAAACTGCATTTGTGCTGAACCACAGTACAGCTGGGTGTGCCGCTTCTCCTGCCCAATTCAGAACTGCATGCATGTCACTCCTTTTATTGCGGTGTAGAAGAAACTGTAAACAAGCTGAAAGCTGCCCTGTGCCAATCTCTCCTTCCATGCCCAGGGATTTAAAGCTGAAATAGCTACTAAAAAAGTTGTGATTTATTTACTCATCACAAGTTTGCAAGTGTCTGGAAGGACTGACACATACGTATTTTGAAATGTTCTGTTGCCTGCTATTTGATATAATTTTATTTGTATTTTAATGCTAGCTACAGGATTTCAATTAGCATTTAGTTTTACAACTGCTAATTCTACTATACACTCAAAATTTGCAGATGTCCAGAACAAAGTAATATGCAAGTCCACATAGAAATTAGTATCTCTAAAATGCAGGTAATAAACCCACCACTTTCTACTCCTATTGCACAGCTCTTTTTGGTCATTTTGAATGTGAAATCTCTTCAAAGCACCATCATTTACTCAATCATCTAGATTTAAATTCTGCCAAACACAGATTTACCACTTTTTTTATATAAAGGGAATGTTCCAGAAAATTTATTTTTAGAACTGTTGTGTATTCTGACTTCTTTTTAAAAATCTCCATTTAATATTAACCTATTGACATTTAAACGTTTAATTTATTTACCTTACTTTACGTATACTCTTCTGAACCAGACACAGCTTTCAGAGTGAAATTTCACACAGGATGAAAGCCTTGCTGTCTAGTTGCCAAGGCATTTTGATGTTGCAACATTCTATACCAATGAAGGTTCACAGTAATTAGCATTTGGGGTTTTGTTTTGTGGGTTTGTTTTGTTTAGAGGGCACACATTTGCTGTGTGAAGTAATAAGCATGCAACTTAGCTCACAGCAGGATACAAAAATACTCTTAAAAAATAATGAGAACTTCATCCAAAATTCTTTGCCTCCTATCAAAATGAGAAATAAAGATCAGTAAATTGAAGACTGGACCCTTTGCTTTACAGGTGACAGACTCAAGTTTATTCATTCAGGACATCTTCCAGGTGACTGCCTGAATACCTTTCTTGCACACAACTGCTAGAAACATGGCAGAGAAAAATAAAGATTTGGAACAAAGAACGCGCTGCTGAACAATGAACTGACAGTTTAAGAATTTGCAGATGCAGCACCCTGGGTCATTAAGAGAGGAAATAGGGATAAATCAGTGTGTGTAAAGTTACAAGGAAGTGAAAGATACAGAAATTTCAAACTATGTGTTAACCACGTAACAGAGCCAGTGTAAGTATCTGTTCCGCTCTCTCTTCTCCCACAAGTTCTTTCCAGTGCTATACCTCTCTAGCCTTAGACCTCAGTTGTAGTCTGGAGTTTTGAAATGCTGATAAAATAATAAAAACTTCCAATGGAACAACCTGAATGTAAAGCTCTAATACAGCATTTTGTAAGGCAGGATTTAATAAAAGGCCCAATAAAAAGATCTCAAACATTAATAATTCATGCATGTATTTAACTACTTCCCCCTTCCACAAAATCCAAGTCAGAAATATATTACTCAGTGTTGCAAAACATAAAAGGAAGCAAAGAACCCTGGGCAGTTAACCCTAAATTATGACAGTAACAAATAACTGAAATAAATCCCCTTTTTCTGCAACATAAATATGCAAAAAGTGTTGTTCAACTGGTGCTTATAGAATTCATTTTTTCCTTGGTCTCACCTCAGAAGCAAGCTGGAACAGAAAACAGAATGAACAAGCAAAATAAAAATCTAAGGAAAACTTGAGATGGAAAGTTATCTCAAAGGTTCCCCAGGCCTTCACTTAACATGTCACCTAGTTTATGTACATTTGGGGAGGCAGAAAAGGAGCTTAAGTGTCACGTCACACAGTCTGATTTTCCTGATGCAAACATACAAAGCTCATTTGCAAGGTGGAAACCACCTCGGTTTGTTTGCCAGATACACCTATGACGAAAAAAAGAGGGAGGCACCTAAAATAATTTTATAGAACAGGAAGGTATTTTGCCAATTTGAGGAAAGGTGATCCAGAACCAGGTTCTGTCATCCAGAAAGTAAAACAATCTAACTGAAAGTATATTCTGAACAAAGTTTTATTAGTAACTTCAAAACTCAATGATGAAGATAAATACTGTTACAAGCAATTTTCTTACCTTATAAGAGAACAGTATTGTCCATATCTGGAGATGGAATGCCAAAAGGTTTTAGGGTATTTTCTACAGAATACCAAATTTTTGATGCAATGAAAATGATGGAAGTAGACAAGGGAGAAAAGAAGACTGGAATATTAACAGCTGTAAGTGTATTTATTTAAAAAAAAAAAAAGTACTACATTTTCACTAGTATTACTAATCTAACTTGAAAGATCATGGGACTCCCAATGCCAATATAGGGAGCTGCAAAAAGTCTCATACTAGTTCCCTTTAAGCTTTTCCATAGTTGACCTGAAAACAATATCCCCACATTCCCTAATGATGTAAGGTTGTTATTAAATGATTCTTACGATCAGAGAAGGCCAAAGCAGAAGATATTTCAAGGACTCTATATGAAAAAAAAAAAAAAGTATGCTATTGTTCTGCTCCTAAAAGCAAAGAAACTGCATTAATGAAATGTCTGTTTTGCTGTTGTCAAATGTCAAAGGTGCCAAGGAATGTCACCACCAGAAAGGTTTTCAGCTAAAAGTCTTTTGGCTACGTACTTGCCACGAAAATGAAGAATTAAAAAACAAAATTTAAGGAAAGTAGAATTGAACTTTGCATTTTTACAGGATAGTTAAAAAAAATGTATGTCCATTTCATTCTATGCCTTGCATTTCCCTTTTGGCATTCAGATATTCATTTTCATTCTTCCTAGTTTTGCTTGAACTAAATAGACTCTCTCATCCTTTGTCTTGCCTTTTCCTACTATAAATACTTTGGTGCAGAAATTGTCCTTCACAACACACTCAGCACTGTGGATTTAGCAACACCCCTAGCCTCCACTCCCTTTTGCTGAGGAAAAGTGATGAAGCAATGTGAAGGAGAGTTGGTCAAGAACACCTGTGCCACAAATACAATTTCAGAGCTTATAAGCATGACTGTAAGGAAAGCATTGGCATGGAAAGCATAATTCTGTGGTTACAGTGAAAATGGGGGCCCATATGCCTGAAAAGACAGTTTTCTGCAATTCAGAAAGGTTCCTGGAGCAATCTGACATATACTGCAGGTCACACAACAGCACAGATTTGAAAGAGAGGGTTTATCCCTCTTGACTCCAAATTCAGGACAGAGTTTGTACATTCACCCAATCTACAAATGATAAGAAGTATAGTCTCCTTTGCACATAATCTTTGTAACACCTTGTTTCTACAAAGTAAGAATCACACAATACATAGCAACTAAAAGGAAAAAAAAAAAGTATCTCCTTTTATGCATTCATTTAACAATCTGAAAATTCTTAAAGCATACAAACATCTTTAAAAACATTAAAGAGTTTCAGTAATAACAACAAAAAAAAAAAAGGTTATACAGACCTTGCCGTAAGGAGTATCAACATATTTTTCTGTTCTTCCTTCTAAGATATCCGGATCATCCAGGCCAGTTCCACCAATAATTCCGATCTTACACAGAAAAGTACTTATTAGTCTTCTTGAGATTACACTCCATTTAACAGCATGCCTGAAAAACTAACTAGGCAGCTACAGAATGTATTTTCTGCTTGAGATGGTGCTAGACTACAGATAAACAAAACATAACATGCCCAGCACAGTTTCCCAGAAAGGAAATTTCAGATGACTGATTTTAAACAATTACATTTAACTTGCCAATTTCTTAAGACTATGACCCTCCTCTTTAATGATACCAAATGTAAAAAACTATGGAAAATGCACAAAGATTTGCCAATTCACCATTTACTACCAACACAAAAATGAAGGGTGGTATTCGTGAATGCCTCTAATGAGTGAGAAATACCTGTATAAGCGTATTATAAAAAAGGCTTCTTGTTTACATTGGGAAAAACAGTCCTATACATAACTGCCATACTGAATACAAAGCATTACTATATATTATTATATGTACAAAAGAATAAAAACCTTTTTTCAAAAAAAATTAGAAGGTTTTTGTGTTGACTTGCCAAGACCTAAGAATGTTCCTGTTTCTGTAAGTAGTCTCTGTACAGCTTCTGAAAAGGGGGACAGCTTCACAGGTGAAATAAAAGGAATCCATTGACCATTTCACCTGCTGTGAGCACTGCTGGGTTTCTTCACATATTTATAATTAGGTCATCTGGTACCTAAGAAGGTAGCATTCATTCAAACTTTGCCTGCAGCTGGGTCACTAATTAGTTCCTGTGTAGATGCACCGGTGTCAGGTTTTATTCAACTCACCACCATTCTAAAGCTACTGCTTTTTTTTTTTCTTCCCTCCAATGCAACCAGTTGTTGCAAAGTTTGACTCTCTTTTAAGTGGAAGAATTCATATCATGGCTGAGTTGCTTAAAATGGGAAAAAAATCTGGAACCATTCTGGCATGACTTATTACTGCATGGTTCCACCATTTTTTAAAGACAGAAAATTTCTCAACTAAAACCTCCAGACTTCAACATACAAAACCCATCTTCCACCACCCACCTGTTCCTTACTGTAGTTTTTTCTTAACTTTCACGTTCATAGAGACCTCATTTGTTCAACCACTATATTAGTTGGCACATCAAGCATTTAACTTCAACAAGCAGAGGCTCTGTGATCTTCGTTATACATCAAATACTCCTCTGAGAAAGCTTTCCACACCAGATGGTGTAAATGCTGATATGTTGAAATAGTTTTAACAGATCTGCTATTTCCTTTTGCTACCCCCCTGTGGAGCTCGAGGAGTAGTGCAAGGAAAATACCAGCAAAAATCCACAAACTCCAATCCTGAATACACTCAAGCATTAAGGAAAACCTAGATCATTGTTTGCGGTAGTATTGACGGGTCTGCTCCCATGTTACTAATGTTGCTTATATATCACAAACGTTCAGATCGTTAGATTGCTCATGAAAATCCTGAAAACTATGTAACTTTTAGGGTGAATAACTTTTTGCCTTAAGAATCACATAGGTGTGCAACAGGAACAATCATAAAACTCAAAATCAACAAAAGACGACCCTTAACACTGGTCATGCATGCATTCAGTAAACACAAAAGATTACTACACTAACAGCAGCCAGGATCAAAATGGTACCTTTTTTTTTTTTAGTCTAGGAAGAAAATGGTTCCTTCAGTAACTTAACTAGTTTTAGTTTGGTATAATGCTTGTTTTATTAGCACCCTATGACTTAAGATTGAGAATATTAAAACGAGAATGCTTATCTGCCTGAATTTTTATGTCTGGCTTAAGTGAAAGTTGTTGGGACTGAGGAAAACAGTGCAATGCTAGAGATACCAGCTAGACAAAAGTTATTTTAGAACTGCAATGCTTTAAGGTCCTTACAAACACACGCATCCAGCGCTGTAACAGACTGTTCCTGTACCAGAAGGCAGCACACCTGATCTGTGGCAGCACAGAGCTCGGTCTCTTCACTGCAGCATAGGTCTGGTGAGGTTGCTTTCAGCTTTGCTCTTGTGCTCCCTACTGCTGCCGCTGCAGTGGCATCAACACGTGCTTGCACTGCACAGTTCAGTTCCAGAGCAGGCTTTTACACCAATGGCCATGCTGTCAGAAATGGCAACAGTGCAATGAGCTGGCGAAATATACACAGCTCCAGGGTGGAGAACCCACAGCACAGAAGAAGAGTTAGACTACCTTGAATTTGCCTCTCCCTTATTTATTTATTTTCACCAGTATTACAAAATCAAAAACATTTCTCTATGAGAGTCCAAAGAATGATCACACTTAAGTGTATGCCTTTCTTCACCTGCTATATGGTAAAATTCCCCAAACAGGTTCAAGCACAAGACACAGAAGTATCAGTGCAGTAACAGTCTACGCTTCATCCATCTGAGGGTCTTAAACACTCATACGTGTTAAGCATCATCACAATCAGCTACGAGTCTTTGTGACAACTAACAACCAATTAATATATCTGTGTTGCTTTTTTCTGTTTTTGCGGTAATAAGAGGAGGATGGGAATGGCATTAAAAAGACTTTCACTTAAAAGGAGGTAAAACCACGCGCTACATAGAATTTACAGTTAAGAGAATAAACTTCCTGTCTCTGTAAAATAAAGACAGCTTATAAGAGATTTCTACACACCAGAACAACTGGGAGAGTTACTTCACCTCAGAAAACGAATTCATATTTTGGTCAAAACACAAACCCAGAGTTTCCCTGTAACTGGCCTGCTCATCCCCAACACAGGCCGTCATTGGAG
>NW_010511262.1:0-1524 GCF_000687285.1 Phaethon lepturus
CGTCCCCCTGTGCTGCTTGGGGGGAGGAGGTGGAATAAATTGGGAATGAAATTGAGCCCGGAAAGAAGGGAGGAGTGGGGGGAAGGTGTTTTAAGATTTTTTTTTTTATTTCTCATTACCCTACTCTGATTTGATTGGTAACAAATTAAACTAATTTCCCCAAGTCGAGTGTATTTTGCCCATGACCGTAACTGCTGAATGATCTCTCCCTGCCCTTATCTCGACCCGCAAGCTTTTCATTATATTTTCTCTGCCCTGTTCAGCTGAGGAGCGGGTTTGGTGGGCACCTGGCATCCAGCCAGGGTCAACGCAACACATGGGGATGTAGCACTTCCAAGTTTTCCTCACAAAAAAAGATACCAACATTCAACTGGAGGTAAAAGAGTCAAGAACCAGATCTGCACCTCACCGCTGCACTGTTGCCAAACACAAAGGGGTCACCACATGCCAGAAAAACATATATCCCTGTTCGTGTCTCAATTTTTTTTGGTCATGGAGCTGGTATTTAATTTCTTAAGAGTTTAGAGCCCAGCGGTTGAATCCTAGTCCCACTGAATTCAAAACGTAAAACACACTCACATCTTCAACACATTCAGAATTATCATCCAGTAATTTTTACTCTCTCCTATACCAGTTATAGTGGATCATCAACATTTTATCCACATTATTATTATTCCTCGTGTAGATCTGCAGACTCTTTTGGTACTGACAGATACACAGACTTAAGCTGCCATGCCAACAACTGAATTTTGTATCCCTTAGATCGATGTTACAGCATTGCTTTAAGAAAAGGCAAAACATATTAAGTTGTGCTTTTAGCCCTACTGAGACAATAGTTCATCTCATTTTCCTTTTTTTTTTTTTTTTTTGGAAAAGCTGGGAAAAGCATGAAGTTTTCAAGCAACCTGACAGACTGATGACTCAAATACACCCTTTGAAACAACAGAGAGCTTATGCCGACCAGACCCAACCCACAGGGAAGTCTGCTGCCTCCCTGGGGCCTGGGTGAGAGATGTTACGAGGAAACTCCCTGGTATGGTACGGTCCACCGATTACTACCTGCTGTTGGTTATGCAGGTTGACTACGACGAGGTTGCACAAAGAAGCCTAATAGTGATTAAAAGGGACTTCAGAGCACTGGGGTGACTGGTTGATGGAGTGGGAGAACAGGTAGTGTTTTCATTAATCCCTTCAGTGGCAGGGAGGAACACTGAAAGGAACAGGAAAACATACCTGGTTAACACATGGCTCAGGGGCTGGTGCCATCGGCAGAATTTTGGATTTTTTTACAATGGGGTGGTTTACATGGCACCAGGCCTGCTGGTGGCAGAAGGAGTTCAGCTGTCAACAAGGGGGAAAAGGATTCTCGCTCATGAGTTCGCGGGGCTCATTGAGAGGGCTTTAAACTAGATTCAAAGGGGGAAAAGGATTCTCGCTCATGAGTTTACGGGACTCATTGAGAGGGCTTTAAACTAGATTCAAAGGGGGAAGGGGATAAAACCAGGCTCACTAGAGATGAGCCTA
>NW_010511262.1:1815-2054 GCF_000687285.1 Phaethon lepturus
AAGGGATAGGCAAGGAAGGAGAGGCGGTGGGGTGGCTCTGTATGTTAGGGAGTGTTTTGATTGTATAGAGCTCAGCAATTGTGATGACAAGGTCGAGTGCTTATGGATAAGGATGAGGAGGAAAGCAAACAAGGCAGATTTAGGGAACTTCAAGTTATCGGACGTCTGCTGGAAGTATAACACAGAGAGACAGTCTAGGAGGTTCCTGGACTGTGTTATAAATGATTTAGTCCCAAACA
>NW_010511263.1:0-3364 GCF_000687285.1 Phaethon lepturus
ACTGAGGCAAAGAAGGCATTAAGTACCTTGTAAAGGAGGTTGAAAGTTCCTTCAAGTAAAGCTCCCCATGCACAAACAGCCTTTTATTGATAGCTTTTAAAAGACGTTCCATACATAACCCCAGAAAGAAGGTATTTTAAAAAAGATTTAATGTTAGAGTTTTTAGATGAGAATGTCAGAGTACGTTTTGGCTCTGACAAGCCCAACAGCCCCATGAAAACTGCGAGGTATTTGGCTGCCGCCCGGCGAGAGTCACTCCGTGCTCCAGCGGAACCGAGGAGACGAGAGATGGCAAATACCCTGCGTGCCCCAGCGTGGCACACGCGTGGGTTTTAACCAGTAGCGGTTTCCCTGGACTGACCCTGGGCAATGGCTTACAGGCATTTTCCTACAATTAAAATCCTGCTGCAGCTGATGTCTCTCAAGGATCCTCGTTGCCACCACCAAAATCAGCCAAAACCTGGAGGAATGTGTTAGAGGACATCCCAACTCTCAAGTCAGAGACATGTTAGCAAAGCTGCCTCAAAAACCTTCACAAGTCTGCAAACACATTTGCACCAGAGAAAGTAACCTAGATCGTTCAAGCTGATGTTCAAACTAAATAGTAATAATCCTTCAACAAGGAGCAAAAGACAGCTCTTTTGCCTCAAGTGTTTAATAGTCACCAGGGAAGCCTGGTAATTAATTTATTGCTTTAATTATACAGTGTGTTAACTGTTCCTGTCAATGTCTTTTTAAGATAAGAGTTTTGTTGCATGAGTAGTTTGGGCAAGAATAAAGAGTGTTTCTTATCTTGCCTAGGCTGAAAACACAACATTAGCAGGAAAATGAAGCCCTTGCTCTTCCTGCAGTTTATAGAGACGTTTTAAAAGCATCTAACCAAGACTAGGAAATGCCTGCTTACTCCTGACTAAATAGGTCCTCTCACAATATTTGTTATTTGAAAATGAAATAAATAAAGTGGTCTAACCAACCACTAATTTGAATTAAATAGAAACTAAAGCTTGAAATTTGTTCCTTCCATTTCATATGTACAGAAGAGCTTGTGAACCGAAGAGCTTGTAATTTTTTTCCCCCAAATAAATCATTTGTTCTAACAAAATGCCCTCCCTATAAAAATTGCTTCACTGTAATTAAAATTAGGGGTGGTTATTGGCAAGATTTATATGCTCTGTTGCTACTAAATAATCCTACCAAACTTTACTTGCCTAAGACAATCTTGCTTTATATCAAGATTATAAAATATATATATATATGTATAAAAGATTTCACTTAGCATAAACACCCTGTCCTCCTTTCGTGTCTAGACTCCTCTGTCTCCTACAAATCGTTTTAAGGTCCAGTTTTCAATTTCTGCTGTGCACTTTGCTAAGTTGGAAGAAAGCCCTTACATCTCCCCAAGACCACCAGCGGACCATTCAGAGGCGCGTTGCCTTACTCCTTAACGGGCTTCTTGGGCCAGCACGAGGCCGGCCAACGAGATCAAATGAAGCAGCTAATCCAGTTAGCGCACAGAGGCCACCCTAGAAAGGGGTCCCTGGTTAGGCAGATGGACTCTTTACGCAAAGAAATCCAAAGGAGTCAGGAAAAACCTGACTTGGACCGTTATGGTTATGTTTACACCTGGCTACTATAAAGCATTAGTGCTAATTTTCTGCACTTAGTGATGAGGAAAGTAAGGTCTGGAAATTGTGAATCACCAATTTCCACCCCGAGCTGCTGTGCAGCTGTATGGCACACTAAAGCACAGACACTTGGATTTTTTTAATCTTCATATGTGATTGCTTTTAGAAAATAACTATTTTCATGGTCCAGTGCTGAAGAAGAAGATCCAAGACGCACATTTTCTTGCCTATGTGAACGCTCTGGATGATAAATGATTCAGTGATATTCTCTTACCTACTAACAAATAAGCTGTCTTCTTCCATTATGGGTTTTAAAGTTATGGTTTTCTCTTCCTCCAGACCTTTTTCCCCTCATGAACATGGTGGAATACACAAATGTATAAATCTTCTAGGATTTGCATTGCATGCTGTTATCCTCCGCTGCAGGAAACACAGTAAGTACCTGAATCTGCCTTTCACAGCCTTGGGTCACAAAATCTGTGTTTGACCTGTAGCAAGAAAGTTCAGCCCAGAAGAGCACAAGGTGGACAACCCCTGCTGCAGCAGAGCCGATCGCTTTGCTGCCTGGAGGAGCCCACAGCCTCGACCCTTGCGCACCAAGTTATCCTGGAGGAAATGAGTTGCGACGTGTGGCTTCGGCCCCAGCGCAATAGGAGACATCGGGGACGCTGCCAGTAGACGGGCGATGTGCAGGTATAGCCCTTCAGGCAGAAAGGGGGATTTACCCTGGGCGAGTGCGCCGTGCGAGGAGACACCAAGTCAAGGGCTGGCACCTTCCTTCTGGAGGTGCTTCCAGCTGGCCCTCGCCCAGCAGATAGGCCCAAGGAGTGCTTGTGGGTGAGATAAACAGGGCAGGGCCTCATCCTGAAGTCCCAAAGTAGCTGAAACGTGAGTGATGAGCAGCAGCCATGTGCTCAGCAGCAAACACTGATGGCTCAGAAGGAGTATCTGGGGAAATGCAGGACTGTGAGTCGGAACTCGGTGCCAGGGAAGGTTATGGAGCACATCATCTTGGCTGCCATCACATGGCACATACAGGACAACCAAGGGATCAGGCCCAGCCAGCACGGGTTTATGAAAGGCAGGTCCTGCTTGACCAACCTGATCTCCTTCTATGACCAGGTGACCCGCCTGGTGGATGAGGGAAAGGCTGTGGATGTTGTCTACCTGGACTTTAGTAAAGCCTTTGACAGCGTCTCCCACAGCATTCTTCTGGAGAAACGGGCGGCTCGTGGCTTGGATGGGCATGGCTGGGCCCAAAGAGTTGCCATGACTGGAGTTCAATCCAATTGGTGACCGGTCACAAGCGGTGTTCCCCAGGGCTCGGTTCTGGGGCCGGTCTTGTTCAATATCTTCATAGATGATCTGGATGAGGGGATCGAGTGCTCCCTCAGTAAGTTTGCAGATGACACCAAGTCGGGTGGGAGTGTTGATCTGCTGGAGGGTAGGAGGGCTCTGCAGAGGGATCTGGACAGGCTGGATCCATGGGCCAAGGTCAACTGTGTGAGGTTTAATAAGGCCAAGTGCAGGGTCCTGCACTTCGGCCACAACAACCCCATGCAACGCTCCAGGCTTGAGGAGGCAGCTCTCCAAGCTGCCCAGCGGAAAAGGGACCTGGGGGTGCTGGTTGGCAGCCGGCTGAACATGAGCCAGCAGTGTGCCCAGGTGGCCAAGAAGGCCAACAGCGTCCTGGCTTGTATCAACAATGGTGTGGCCAGAGGGAGCAGGGCGGGGAGCGT
>NW_010511263.1:3463-5865 GCF_000687285.1 Phaethon lepturus
TGTCCAGAGAAGGGCAACGGAGCTGGGGAGGGGTCTGGAGCACAAGTCTGATGAGGAGCGGCTGAGGGAACTGGGGGTGTTCAGTCTGGAGAAGAGGAGGCTGAGGGGAGCCCTCATCGCTCTCTACAGCTACCTGAAAGGGGGTTGTGGTGAGGTGGGGGTTGGTCTCTTCTCCCAAGTAACCAGCGACAGGACGAGAGGAAATGGCCTCAAGTTGTGCCAGGGAGTTTAGACTGGAGATTACGGAAAATTTCTTTACGGAGAGAGTGGTCAGGCATTGGAACAGGCTGCCCAGGGAGGGGGTGGAGTCACCATCACTGGAGGTATTTAAAAGACGTGTGGATGTGCTGCTTCGGGACATGGTTTAGTGGTGGACTTGGCAGTGCTAAATTTACAGTTGGATTCAATGATCTTTTCCAACATAAACAATTCTATGATTCTATGATTGACCTGGAGGTCTGTCAGGAGAAATGTCTGGGCTCACCCAAAATTTCCCTGGTGTTGAGGGTACACATTCATACTTGGTTTCTTAAAACAGAACTTACATGAGACACCTAATTCTTGTCATAGCTTTAGCTTTGAGGTGTTTTCCTGCCTCTCAGCACAGGAAAAATTCCATTTATTTGAGTGTTAGTCAGGTGCTTGAAAAACGTGCCCGGGAGTGCTTCAGTGAGTGGGGCAGCAGCCGCTGTGCTCCGGAGCCAGCGTGTGTAAGCCTGGAGGAATGCTGTGGTGTAGACATGGTGGATTTGGGTTTGGAAAGATGAAGTCATCATTACAGCCACAGAGCAACTTGCTGCAGTGAGGAGGAGTTTTCTCAAAGGTCTGCAGCCTTACAGCACCGTCCGCTATCACGTTATCTCTTTGGAGGGTGATCTACATGAATCCATGTTGCCCTTCTTGATCCGATCACCCATCATGTTCTCTCACTGATTTTCAAGCAATTGTGTCATCAAGTATTAACTGAAACATGTAAAACCAACACGACTATGACACAAATTCAGACCCTTGCTAGCCTTCCTTGTGGGTTACAGGTACTCTGTAGTCCATACTTTGGGAATTATTGTATTTAAACTCCATTACCGATGTTACTTTCCAAGTGGTAGTTTGTATATCAGCATCTCTTCACTGCTTGGCACTCATTTGCCTTCACACCTTGGCATTATGTTCAGGGTCCTCATGCCAGGAAACACGGTGCCAGTAAATGTCAGATGGAAAATGAGAAAACTGCTCAAAAACTTGCAAAAACGCAGTTAAAAAGCTGTTTAAAAGTGTAATTTCAGTGTGTTTTTATAGTGCTTACATTTATTTTTATAGGATTGCCTTATAGAGAGGAAATGAGACGTATATGAACTACTGTCATTTTTACCATCTAGACATGAGTGTGAGAATAAACTTTAAAAATTTAAAATCTCTCCATACAAAGTCTTTCATTCCCAGCAAAGGGTTAAAAGTCACCGGTCAGGGGGCACTTTGCTGCTGGCGTCAGTGGGGCGGGATCGTGGCCCTGAGCACCGGCCCAGGGTCTGGGGCCCCGTTCCGGTGAGCTGACCCTGCCGTGGGGTGAGCGCACCGCTGTTTTGGGGAGGCTGAGGGGACGTGCACGCGCGCAGCTAGACGGGATTTTAATGAACCCATGACGATTTTAGTGATCGGGCTGGTGTGTCGTAAATCCATGAGTCTGCACTTCTCTTGGTGTCTTACCGGAGAGCAGAAATTCTTGAATTAACAAAAAAAGAAAAATAACCCTCACAAATTTAATTCTGCAAAGTCCATTTTGGTCTGAATTTCTATCCAAAGGTCTCTCTTCTCTCTATTTCCGCAATAAATGCTTATGAATAATGAATTCTCCAAACCCAATCGCTCAGTGCTGCCTTGCTCGAGTGGGTTCGGTGAATCGATCACTTGTGTTTGGAGGTAGTCATTAAATTCCCTTCTGTTCAGCTGCTTCCCACAGGACTGGTCTGCGATCCACGTCAATCTCTTTTCTCCCCATCCTACAGCTGGTGCGCTGGGTCTTCATTTTGATAAACAATCTGTTAACTGAAAATGGAGCCCCAAGTTACTGTAGCTAAATTATAATTATTCTACTCATCAGAAAGCGAGGCTTAGAAAGAAACATATTGAAAAATGACAGACAGTGATAAATTTGGGGTTTCTGTTCTAACAGTTTTGAAAATGTGCCACTTCCATTTAATTCCGCGTTCGAGAAATGATAGCACTGCTTACGGCTCGTTAGGCGGTACCAGATTTTGTCTCCGAGGCATGGCACTGCAGCAGCGACGTGACAAAACCTCCTCGGCCTCTCGCTGGAAAAAAAGCGCGGATGTCTTGGCGGCGAAGCCCCCGCGGCACTCAGTGACTCGGCCCGCGCTCCGCCCGAGGAGCACGTCCCGGCCTCC
>NW_010511264.1:0-6046 GCF_000687285.1 Phaethon lepturus
GAAAAGAAGCACGGCATGTTTTCAGTCTCTCGGCAGAGATAAGGTGCCAGAAGCAGCGGGCTTGCTTTCCCTGTGAAGCTCTGATGAATGACCAGAAACAGTCCTCAAAAGAGATACTGAAACTGTTTTAACAGCAAGATTACAAAAACAAAAGTCAAAGCATGTTTGTTACATATCCTCTGGCCCGCTGGAGAAATGCACGTCATGCTCATTTTGCGCAACTTTGGACAAAACTGGAAATTTATTAACTACATAACAGTAAACCACATCAATTATTTACTTTTTAAGAAAAGTTTAGAACTGTCTCAAGTGAAGCGTATGAGAAAGTGTACTCACAAAGCAAGCCAAAAGGCTGAAACACGTTTAGGTATTATTGACTTAAGTGCAACTGCAAGCTTTTTAATTATTAACAATTTTCACGAAGATAAGCACAAAACTATGGGATAAAATTAAAACCAACTCTTTAAACCGTCATTTCCCACCGCCTGGCTTAAACCTGCTTTAAGCCAATCAACCCTGTCTACTTAAACAACCTGGTGCTCAAGAAGGGCTGTGAAGCCCACGGGAGTATTCGGGAGCCGGCAGTGGCAGCAGCAGCATTTTCACCCTGCCCAGGGGTTCACTCCATGCCCTTTTCCCTGGGCAGAGACGTTGTAGGAGAAAGTTCGCAAGATGGCTGGAAGCTGCAGGAAGCCATGAAGTGGCCCACCCCGATTAAGAAAGCTAATGCTGAAAAAATGCTGGTGTCCATGCACGTGGGAACAGCTTCAGTTTTTAGGAACCCTTCTTGCTAGCTACGCAATTGGGGGGATTTTTGGTAAAGAATTAGGCTGGGGATTTTAAGTTTCATGTTTATTTAAACCCACCACTTAAGGCATGGGGACGAGAACAAAAGTGACCCATAGCTAGTAATCTGTAATCCAAATTTACAGCAAGGCACCAGAGATAACAGATAGTCAGGAGAGTTAAGATGGAGTTAATTCCCCAGTAGTCACTCTGATTCACCCTTTTTCTCTGGGATTTCCAGTAAGTTTTGCCCCTTACAGATTTTAACCACAAAGAACAAGCAGACTGCAAGTTTGCCGAAGTTTCAAGCAACTGCAAGTGACATTTTAGGAATAGTCTTACGTATTTTCACAATTATGGCCATCTACATCATCTGCCATTCTACAAAATGAGCAACTGTGCATGGCAGAGAGGGAAAATGAATGCTGCTGCAACGTTTGGAAGTTGAAAATATTTACATGCGACTGCACCTAACTCAAATGGCTTTTTTCTTTTGCAATTCAGCAAATTCTCTTAAAACATAAACAACACTTGAATGTTGCACCTAACTCTGCACTAGGGACCAGAAGTGCAAGAGATTTTTTCCGTGTTTTGCCTATGGGGAGGGAAGTAAGAAGCCAGGTCCCCTGCAGTTTTCCAGTAAGAAGCGACTTGGGGAACAAAGCCGCAGCCAGTGTTTGTGGAAGAAAGTTGTTTACATGGGACAGTTTCAGATTTTCAGGGACTCAGAGCATTGACTACAAATGACCAAAAAAAAACCTGTGCCAAAAAGAACAACATGGATGCCTTTTATAGCCTTAAAAAACAATCCTGTTTTCATAATAGTTCAAAGTTGTTGCTCTATGTTTCCGAAAGCACCAGCACTAGGAAGTGCTGACCCGCAGATTACAAGACTGCCATGAAGTCTGCTGAACAAAAGCCCAACATGTACCAAGTTCTCGTTTTTGGAAAGATACCAGATCTTGGGGCCACGTAATGTTTTCAGATCAGGCATTTCCAAGCTCTGGGTTTGCCTTCTCTGCATCAGGAGTACCTGAAACGTTCCTACCAAGAAACAACCTTTGACAAGGCGGCACAACAACATGCTACTTGTTCACGAGAGCTGGCAAACAAAGCCCCGCTGACAGCACTGTAAAAAACATCTTATTTTCCAAAGAGAAAGATGCTGGGGAAGTGGTTTTGTACCACCCATGTTCAGCACAAATTTTATCATCTCTAAATAGGTGCTTTGTGCTCCCCTCCTTATATGACGGGGTAGCTCGAAGCTCATGTAACTGCATAACTCTCCTAAATAGATAATCATACAAGCATTCCTTTATACACATTTCAAAGCACTTGCCTCACAAAAGTCTTCAAAAGACAAAGTTCATTTATATCGGCAAGCAGTAGTGTAAAGTTGCCAACTTGGAGAAAAACAACTTTTTTTCACTCCACTTGGCCAATTCAGCCTGCGAAGAGGTCCCAAGTTCTCTTCTCTGGGAAAAGGCACCTCCACCCACCGGACACCCACTAACCTGCACCCAGGTTATCAGTTGCAGCTGTTGCTCTGAGGATTAATTTTTTAAAACAATCATGTTTCTGACTAAGGAAAAAAAAAGGTTTAAGGCACCTTTGCAGCTGGCAAAGTGCTTTAAAACCGATCTTGTATCTACCTTTGCCAACTGGCAGGAAAGGCAGCAAACGCGTCTCTAGGAAGCAAGCGGGGTGCGGGGAGGGGTGAAGTCATCTGTGCAATACTGTGTTCACTAATTTAAAGAGGCTTTTCTATACCCATTCCAGCCCAAACTCACTGCTCCAAAACCACCGGAGCAAGTGTCATAACCAAGGCTAGTGGCTCAGGAATCATTTTACAGAGCCTGGCTATTTTGGTCTTTAAAGGTTCAGAGCATCATCGCTGGAGGGACAGCCACCACTGGAGGGACAGCCACCACTGGGGCTTTGTTTTGGCAGCAGGGGATACAGGATGGCTTTGCACACCAGTGGGCAAAGCAGCTAAGAAGCCACCCATCAGGTCATCCATCCTCGGACACCAGCAACGTTGCAATCGTAAGAACCAAACATTAGGTAATCCTAATATACGTGACCGGATTCATTCCGAGCACAGAAGCAAAACAAGTTCAAGGATCCCTCATTTCAAACTTTATTCTGCTGAAGACACACACGCGGCTCTCCGAGTTTGTGCCACGGGGTGCATCAAGTGTGATGGTCTCGCATCCATGAAGGGCTGGGGGACCTGCTACCAGCGCTACAGGATTTACCTCTGCCCCCATACCCAACTGTTTTTTATTTACACGCTATCATGGAAAACAAAGAACAGGAAGAGACTCCTGCCTGAGCGTTTCATAAAGGCAGCAATTTCCTCAAACAGCTTGTTCAAACACTGGCAGCAGAGATCGTTCTCCCTTTGAGTACTGATACACAGAAGGGTAGCCTCACCAGAGCAGCCCGATGGCATGTCCATCTTTGCAGGCAGAGCAAGCAGGAGGAGCAGGAATCACTTTATACGTGGGATTAAATACCCAGGGGCACATAAGGGCAAAGAGAGGAGGGAGAAGGCCAAGGGCACTGAGAGTCACAGCTCCCAAGCACTGGTATTGCTCTCCTTGGAGAAAGAGGGACCACGCAAGACACGGGCTCCAGGGCCACACGTGGGAGGTGTCTCCAAGCCAGCCACATCACTCTGCACTTTATTCCTTGAAAGCCACAAGTGCCTTCAGAGCTCAGGCACCAGAGCAGGTGGGAAGGACAGGGGTGGCAATTTGAGGCTTTGTGCACCTACAGCAGCTCAAAGCACTATCAAAGGAGCGGGGATGAGGCAAGGATGGAGAAAGCGAAGATGTCTCCAGAGCTCTGCAGAAGTTGAGCAGCAAAGATCCTCATCAGTTGCAGGTCAGAAAAATAACCAAGCAGGTCTGGCCTCTGACAGTGAAGCAAGGAAAGTTACTGTGACACTCAAACAGCATTTCAGCCTTACATATGGTCCATTAGACCTCTTCTAGCTATTAACAGTAAATGCTGTAAACTAATCTGACTGGGCCTAAAATAAAAAAAGGTGGTTACTATAAACTGGAGGGCAGCTTGAAAAAACGTGCCTCCACTGAAGAGAGACAAGTAGGCATCAGTTAATAGCACCTGTGTACGGTTATGATCCACAATGCACACTATCAGATATTTCATAATAAACTTGACAAATGTAATCTTCTTCTTTATGATTCATTTGAAAATTATGCATTTTGCAAGCACCCAAAAGAGTTCATGCATAAGCATCTGCCCACACTATGCCCTGTTTAAGCTACTCTTTGTTCAGGCACTGGTGTCACGAGGTCCTTTGTGTACCGAGTTACTGATTTTCTCTGACATAGTTCCACACAGTAAATCAAGAAAGAGGTTTCAATAGAAGTTCCTAAGTTCCTCCCCTTTAAAAAAAAACCAAAACAGATCACTCTACAGTTACGCAGCATCCGACTAAACAGTTTGAGCATCAAGTGTCAAAAGTTGAAGATATTCAACTACTTGGGACACGCCGGGTTTCCTTAGCCTCTGGTTATGCGTGATTATCTCAATTTGCCACTAAAAGTTAATAAACTGACACAAAGGAAGCTTGGAAGCATAACCCTTAAATAACCTACAGTTTCAAATCAGAAGAGGTCAGAAATCAAAGCATTAAATGAAATAATACCAGGGAACTGAAACAACTAGCCTGCCTGGCTGCCGCTGGTTCACAGACGTCCCACGGGTCGCCAGCCCCCAGCCCTCGTCAAGCACAACACGCTGCTGATACTCAACGTAATTGTTGTGTTTCTAACCGATTTGCTTTTATTTTCTTTCAAACCCCTTTGTGAGCTACTCCATCAGCACACTTTAGTGAAGGCTCTAGTTGAAAACGAGAGCTCAGGCTGGTGTCTGGGGGAAAAAAATAAAAAAGGTGGGTTTGTAGGAGCATAATGCAGTGTAACAGTGATTTTCAAAAAGCAAGAAGGGCTTAAAGTTTTAGCCATTTTTAAGTTTAGAGTTGATCAGAAAACCAGAATGTTCCAGGCAGGAACTTGAGCCCTGTGCCAAGCAGCAGCTGGGTGCAGCCAGAGACGGCTGTGGGGACAGAGCCAGCGCCGACCCACCGGGCTCCCACGAACCGCGCGCAGGTGCGGGTCCGCGGCGTCTCCCGCAGCTACGCTTGCCCGCGGCTTCGCCAGACCCGGGCGGTCAGAAAGACAAGCCCTCCAGGCTCGTTTCCAGCCCTTTTCTTCCGGCTGTTCTTCGCTTGCATTGCCTGTACGGGCACAGAGCTGTTCAGCCACAATTGCTTTGGGATCCGACGCTGCCTCTAAGCTGCCAGCTCCTCAGAGCAGGGACTGGTTACTCCTGGCACGCACGATGCGCTCGGGCAGCCGCGCGTTGATAGTAGCCTCACAGCAAAGTGAGCTGGAAGCAACCCTTCTGTCTACTCCACAGACATTGAGCAAGAGAACTGTTGCAACGCGGCTTGCACAATCCTCTCGCTGTGGGATGCAATGAAGAATGTTCCTTGGAAAGCTCGGGGTCTTCCCATGCTTCATGGGAGTAGAAACTGGCTGTGGGAAGGGTTGGTGTGCTAGCCAAAGGACATGCCTGCTGTCCTCATCTCCCCTATGCTGGACACCCCTGTTGTCCCCTCCCAAAATAATGAACAGCTATTCTGTTCCTGCCTGGCAAGGAAACGGAGAGCTTGCACAGTGTTAGGGCTTTCTTCCTGTTGTAGCAATCCCTAATACCACCTACACTATAAAACCGTAACTCCATGAGGGACAGAGTACAAACCCTAATGAAGTTCTCCAAAATTCAGGTTTCTTCAGCATCCGGCACCTGAAACTGCTTCTGGTCCTACCTCTGTGAAAAGCGGTCATGTCCAACAACGTGGAGTTTCTTGAAAGAGATTAAAAACACCAGTGACTCCCAGGACCTATGACGAGTGCTGTCATCCCAGTGACTCCCAGGACCTATGACCAGGCTATGACGAGTGCTGTCATCCCAACCCGCCTCCTCCAGCCGCCACTGCTCGCTGCCGACGTGGCTGCGAACAGTCCTCGCGGAGCGCGACGGCGCAGGGTGGAGGTCGGGGAACCCGGGGCTCTCGTAAAAATCCTGCACCCGAGTGGCAGCCTAAGTTTATTTGGAAGCAGGTTATGCCCATTTGTGCTGGCGCCAGTATCGCCCTTCAGCGTTGAAGGACTCCAGGCTGCGGGTGGCAAGCTCTGCGGGGTGGGAAGAGCGGAAAGCAATC
>NW_010511264.1:6077-13658 GCF_000687285.1 Phaethon lepturus
TCCCCGGCTTCGTCTTCTTGTCCCACCAAGCCTCGTCTCCTTCCGCTGCCCCAGCATCCTCTTAGCATCGTCCCAACAGCCTTCTCTCTATTCATCCCGCGCCTCCTTCAACCGACTGCAAACGGAACCGTCCTCGGCGAAGATTAAAGGTGACGCCTCGGCACAGAACCGGGCACCTGCCTTGCACCTGGGTGCTAGGCCGGGCTTTGGGGGCAGACGAAATAAGGAACGCTGCCAAGACGCATTAGGCGTTTCATAACATGGAAGAGACGGCTTCTGCCACAACGACTGCAGTCTAAACAGACAAGAAACAAGCTATTGTTCCCGCAGCTCACCAGTGTCAGGCCATGCTCCCCACCCCCTCCTGTTCTCGGCCTGCCCTGCTTTAATAGTTCATAGCTTCTGCCCAGCTGCAACTGCTTCAAAAAGTGGGTGGTTCTGCACAAGTTCGAGGCAAAAACATACTGAGATTATTCCAGAAGGGACACTCATAGTATACTCAGAGATGAGGAATGTTATCTGGCGCTCTAGGTCGCACCCTTGCGAGTATATAGTGATTTCTTCTCATGTTTTGCGTTTTCATGTTGATGTTGCAAAGATGAGCACTTCAGTTAAAAAACATCACAGCTGAGGTTGATGATGTATCTTAATTTACATTTATTCATTAGGTCATACTATATGGGTTACAGCTTCTGAGTACATATACAACTTGTTCTACCACCTATTAAAATTGCTTGCTCATCATTGTTACAAGTTCTCTTTATAAACCCTGCCAAAATGCCTGGGCTGAGGTTTTCCATGACAAGTGTCTGAATGTTTTTGTTTGGTTTTGAGAAGAAAAGTATAATTTATGGATTTTATTTTGTTCCTGTGAGCTCTCAGTCCCCTTTTCTAGGATGAACTTTAGCATTCTAGATCTTAATCTGGACTCAAACTTTGTACAATGGCCATTGTGTTAAGGACACATCTTTCATACTTCCCAAGAAGACTCATTATAAAATTACCCAAATTTAAGCATTTGCACATGCTGAACTACTCAGGACTAGATTTGTCTAACAGTCTTCCATTGCCTGCCAGTCTCAGCACCTAGAGATACAATATGACCTTCCTAAGTGCTGAGCACACTTGTGCCTGTATCGCAACAGGTGAGACTGGTGAGGGAGTGTCTAAGTCAGCACCATCCAGTGCCAGAATACCCCTAGCTTCTCAAAATGAGGCCTTTCAAAATCCTTCAAAGTGGGCAAAAAGCAAGTCTTCATCTTCAGCTGACTTTTGCCAAAACCTTACCCATCCATGCTCCAGGTTAGCATCTATTACATCAGGCAGAGAACTTACAGTTACCACTTTCCAGGCTTTGTTTATAAGAGGGGTTGGAGTTATGCACACCCAAGTTTCTACTTAAGATTGGGATTTTATATACAACATCACAGAATTCAGTATGTTTCACATGGGAAAAAAAATATGCAATGCTCTTCAAGCGAATCATCAAGGAAAAAGAACAGTATTTTGAATTTGCCATAATATAAAGGGTCATCATACAACTCTGCAGTGCATCTACTTCATAGAGGAGTCACATAACCCAGTATGTCGCAACTTTGTCCAAGCACACAAATGCATCTTAAAATTTAGCAGGGATGTTACATACAATACACACAAAATATGTTCAGAGCACCCTAGAACTATAGCAGTAGGAAAATGACATCATTAGTTTGACAAGATGCACATGAGCTTCCTGAAGGAAGCAAACAAAAAACCCACAGCAAGAGCAATCCTTCCTTCCTCTAATAGCCCACTTCCCATCTGGATGGCTGCTTGCGTTCACAAATAAAGGTTCCTTTAAAAGTTGCATTCAACTTTGCAGATTACTTTTCTGTTATACCTTATGCCTACCAATAAACACATACATGTGTGAGTGCGTATATATATAAAATATATTACCACCCTTTTGCTTTGAACACCAGTGCTTCCACCTACAGAGTCTACATCAGGGGCATTACAGATTAAGGTCCTGATCACTTAATTTTTGCTTCCCCCAAAAAATCAGAATATCTTAAGTCAAGTTGTAAGATTGGTGAAGTGGCAAGGACAGAAAAAAACACACACACAAGAAAAACCCAAGGGATGGTTGAAAGCACATGGAAAGATTTGTTTTACAGTCAGTGAGGTTTTCGTGCTGCACTAGGTCCTAAGGTTTGCTCTTTCCATTAATTTTTACCTCCATTTTTCATCCATACAGTACTAGCAGACTGGCCTCACACATCCACAGTAGAAAATAAGCTAAAAGAGCTATACTTTTGAAGCTATACTTAGTTCAGACAGGAAGCAGCCAGTTAAAGGTTTGGAAAAGTAGTGAATATCCAGTTTTAAAAACAGGGCTTGAAAAGGAAGATCTGCATTGACCAACTTCCAGCTGCCAAGAGAAAAAACCTGACAGATGAAAAAGATATATTAAAATTGTGACAATTAACTGAAAGGAAGTAGCACAAAACCCAAAAGAAACATAGGAAACGTGATCAGCCACACAAAACAAGAGCAGTAAAATTGACATACATCCTGCTTTGTACAAACAGATACAGCTGTGGAAAATTTCATCAGCACGGGCAGTCCAGCTGTGCATCAGCAAGCACATTGTGGAGCACCTCTGCATGGAGAGCACCCCGTTTGACAACAAACCGCTGGGCATGATCCAAAGGCAACACTCTCCTGCCAGCTGGGAAACAAAACAGGCCTGATCCTGCAGCAGCCTTCTGCTAAAAGTAAAACTAAACTCATCTCCCTCATCATCCACAGAATCACAGAATCATTAAGGCTGGAAAAGACCTTCAAGATCAAGTCCACCCATCAACCCAACACCATCATGCCCACTAAACCATGTCCTGAAGCGCCACATCCACACGTTTTTTGAACACTTCCAGAGATGGCGACTCCACCACCTCCCTGGGCAGCCTGTTCCAATGCCTGACCACTCTCTCAGTGAAGAAGTTTTTCCTAATATCCAATCTAAACCTTCTCTGGGGCAACTTGAGGCCGTTTCCTCTCGTCCTATTGTTCATTGCTTGGGAGAAGAGACCAACACCCACCTCACCACAACCTCCTTTCAGGTAGTTGTAGAGAGCGATAAGGTCTCCCCTCAGCCTCCTCTTCTCCAGACTGAACATAGCAACACTGCAGCTTGCACATTCAAGTCTGCAGCTTGAATAATTGCAGACTTTACTTTTTTTCTCTTTACTCCACACTTGCTGTGCTGGATTAAAGGCGAATAGCGGTACTGATTCTCGTGGATGCTTAGTACTGAGTTTAATTATGTCATAATAACACTTTAATGATACATGATCATTTATGCAGGAGAAGCTCTGAATAGTTCCTTACTGCTGTTCCAACTCCGCAGCCAAAGGGAATTAACAACAGGGATTACCTCCCGCCGACTGGCCCCGCTGAAGTAACCCAGGGCTCTGGAAGTGACACAGATAGGAAAAAACCACCACCATTTGAGAGAAACACCAAGTTCAATAGCCATTATATTCATAGCCATTGATTTCCAAGAGGCCTAACCCAGATTTTAGTGATCCGTAGCAACACACGCCACCAAACCTGACAGTGGGATTGCCCTTACTCTCAGCCTTTTTGACAGTTTCAGAATATTTCCCGTGACCTTCCGGTACTAGCAAGTAATTAACTTGCAACTTTTGGGACCGAGCTTTTAACAGACTGTTGCTTCCTTGACCTGCTGACAGCTAGACATCTGCTCCCCACCCAACAGTCCAGGACACTTCTTCGCCAGGAAGGCTGCAGGGGCAGCACCATCATGCTGTAGTTAAGTTTACAAATTTACACCTAAACGATGAAGCTAAAGGGCAGCCTATACAATACCATTTATTTAGTGAAATGGTGTCAGGACAAAGTGGGCTCCTTTGTACTCCTGCCTGAGATTTCTAGATGCTGTGACCCAATGTGGAAGTTAGATGTAAACAAACTGTCAGCTGGAAGTCCCACTTGGTCTCAGGACCCATCGTTTAATCACTATTAACGTCAAGCAGTTGCATCTCCTGGGTTTCGGAAGGTTCTCCTTTCAAGTGTCAAACCAGAGCAACTAGAGAAAGTCACTCCGGCTGATGTGATACCACAGACTGATTCAGGCTTTGGTTTCCCAGGCTGTACTCTCCCCTGACAGCAAATGGGCTTTTGCTGCCTTCAGCTTCCAGCTGTACGCATGATCTCAACATTGCTGACCCACCACAACTAGAATTTGTACTGGTTTTGAGAGTTTCACGGTTTCTAGATGTCTTCATTCTAAAGAGCTTCAAGCCAGTTTCACCCATTCTGTATCTTTTCTTTCACTCTGTCTATTTTGAGACAATACAAGAAAGAAATGTCTCATTACATATATACTCCACGTTTTTGTGCAAAAGATTCTCAGGCTCTAATGAGGTTAAGTGAAAAATCAGTATTTTCCATGGGAAGTTAGAAGTTTGCCAAAATACCTTAAGCTAGTCATGAGAAGATGTGTGTTGCACTTCAGTCAAACAAATTAATCACTTAGGTTTAAAAATGTGAATCAAAGGTTTTTTTCTCACAACAGTTGACTGCTAATCCCACCTGAACTGTGAGAGCAAATTAGTCAACTGCCTTATAACCATTTTTAAGGACCAGGCTCCCATGCCAAAGTGTTTCCCAAGATGCACTGTAATCTCCCCATGTAACTGTCCTAGTGCAAAAAGGAATATCCAAAGAGCAGAGTATCTCCCACTGGAGTAAGGATAATTGGGGAATCCTGCTGTTTTTACCAAGCATTCATACAATATACCCAGATGATCTGCCACAGTTTTAACATTCCTTTTTATTTTGGCAAGAACAAAAGAGCCATTGTGCAGGGCAGAAACAGAAAAACTTATCAGTCTGTTTTTTGGTGGTGCAGATGCTGCTTCCCAAACAGAGGCAGGAGCATGTGATAGCCCTCCCTCAGCAGTGGGAGTGATCAGTGAGCAGCGATCACTTCTTTGGCTATTACCAAATTCTGTGGACACCTGACACTTTGACATCTCTATCCTGCTGTCACCTTGGGTAAAGTGCCCAATGAATGTAGGCAATCAGTACAAAAACCCTCCTTCCTTCTCCCCCTGTGCTCAGTACTGGGGAGGCCACAGCTCGAATACTGTGTTCAGTTTTGGGCCCCTCACCACAAGAAAGACATTGAGTTGCTGGAGCATGTCCAAAGAAGAGCAACGAAGCTGATCAAGGGTCCAGAGCACAAGTCTTATGAGGTGCGGCTGAGGGAACTGGAGTTGCTTAGCCTGCAGGAGCGATAAGGAAGACCTTTCAGGTAGTTGTAGAGAGCAATAAGGAGGTTGTAACAAGGTGGATATTGGTCTCTTTTCTAAAGCAAGTGATAGGACAAGAGTAAACATCCTCAAGTTGTGCCAGGGAAGGTTTAGATTAGATATTAGGAAAAATGTCTTCCCCAAATGGTTGTCAAGCATTGCAACAGGCAGCCAAGGGATGGGATTGACTCACCGTCCCTGGAGGTATTTAAAAGACGTGTAGATGTGGTGCTTAGGGACATAGTTTAGTGGTGGACTTGGCAGCGCAGGGTAACAGTTGGACTTGATGATCTTAAAGGTCTTTTCCAACCGAAATGATTCTATTATTCTATTCTTAAGGGAAACAAATGAAAACCCCAGCTTGTCAAGATCTTCTAGACCCGTCTCCCCGAGTCTGGTTCAAGGCCATCCGCTTTGCAGACTGCCTGTTCTCAAGGGGACGAGTTCATCTCTCAGTTCACTGACTGCAGAAATTTTGGTTCAAAGTTTTCAAAGTTGAAACCAAGCCCATTCAGGTATCTGCTGAACTGCAACGCAAGGAACCCAGATTCAGAAGCTGCGGTCTCCAGTTCCGCAAACCGTTATGCCATGGCATCTGTTCAGTTTATACTGAAAAATATTAGGTACAGAAACCTTAAATAGTCTCTTATTACTACATTAAAACCTGTTTTCACTGCATCTGTGTCTTCTACGTCAAAACACACATCAGTTCCTCCTGAACACATTGACGCATTAGTCTTCTTCAAGGGCACAGGGCTTATTAGTACTCTGTGAACTGTACAAACCTTTAAGGAACTTTTTGCTGAACCTACTCCCGAGTTTTACCATTTCATCCACAGTCATTAAATTCTTCCTGTACACAGGACATCGTGCAGCATTAGCTGCCTGCTGTTTACTGAAGTACTTGTGATAAAAACACAGTCATTCTATGTCAAACTATGTTAGAGTCTGGTTAAAAGAGCACAAAATTTAAAAAAAAAAAAAACATGTTCGCAGAGCCAAGCTCAAATTGCACCAGCTTAATGCCACTGACTGAAGTTTTGATCTAAGTTATGCCTGTAACGGCCAAGACTAAAACCAGCAAGACAGGCTTCTCCCATGTTTACCTGAAGCATTTGATAGCTCCTGTTTACAGGCTATTTCCATTGCTTGTCTTCAATGGTAAGTTTTTCAGCAGCTGTGTATCTTTGATACCCTTGGACCCACAAAAAAAGTTGACAAAAAGCCAGAGGAAGTCAAAACAGTGCAAGACCTTGCAGAGAACCTGGACAGAAAGCTTCAGGTTGTCTTTGACCTCTTCTGTGCCACTATGACTGCATTTTTTAGATTCACAATACAGTTTCTATTTAAACAGACAGCTGAGGAGAAAAACATCCAAAGAACACAGTTGGTAAATACTTTATCTGAAGCCTAAAAGGAGTCCTATTCCAGGGATGGGGTGCAAAATCAGGCACTGTCTTTATGAAACAGGAAGCAATGCCCGTTTGCAAGTGTTGCATAGGAAAACTGTAATACAATGGAAAGCTATAACCAAAACACCCTCCCTAGCATAAGTGAAATCACTTATTTCATCAGATCCAGTACACGGCTGTGCCTCCACTGCAAACACTACCATCAAGTGCCCTGAACCTGAGCAGTGCCTAGAAGCACGGATAAAAAACTGTGCCTATCATCACATACAAAGACAATAAGCCTGCTGAAACAACTGACTTATAGAGTCTGGACAGCAGTCATGTCTGTCCTCTGCTCCAAGTCCAATGCAGAGCTGCAAGAGCAGAGAGACACAAGCAACAAGCACCAGTAGTCAACTTCCGTAGGAAAAGTATGTGCCTTCATTTCACAGCAGTTTCCCAGCTGAGACCACTGCTGCCAGGGGTGCCTGGACTGTGGAAGCAGCATCCAGCAGCTGCCCCCAGGACTGAGAATGGCCAAGGTACAGCTCAGGGCACCCCATCTGCTGCTCCCTCTCACCAGCACGCACACACAGCCCCCACCCCACTAAGAGCCACCCACTCCTCTGCCAGCAGCTGGCAAAGCCCTGTGTGGAAGGAGGGGTAAAAAGGGATTTATTGGTAAGAAAAAGGAGTGGGGTGATGTAAGGATGCACCCTCAAAGGGGCTGCAAGGCCCACAGGAGTGGGTAGGTGGATAGGTAGGTACATGGATGAACAGGTAGGCAGATGGATAGGTAGACAGATAGATGGAGAGGTAGGTAGGTGAACGGAGGGAACCCTCCCTTACCTGCTGCGAAAGCCCTCTCCTAC
>NW_010511265.1:0-7266 GCF_000687285.1 Phaethon lepturus
CCACACCTCCGCGGCCGCGCGAGCCGGCAGCACCTGTGCCGCGGTGGTTATCTGCCCTGTGGACTGCCCTCGAGGGTCACCTTGTCATGAAAGTGTCATGCGATTAACGTCTCTTAACTCTTATCCCCCTTTGTTTAAACCTCTCTTGGGCATCCCCACCTTCCGAAACCCCCGGACCTGCTTGCTCTGCCCGTTTGGACGAGCAGTGAAAAGTGTCGTACAAAGCTCGTGCTGGGTTGCTGCGGCTGTAGGGTCACCTCTAATCGCGGTGACATCGTTTTCCTCCTGTACCTGACCACTTTCCTGGGCAGGGGGAGAAGGATCCAAGCTCCCTGTCTCCCGTTCCCCGGGGGTTCTGACCGCTGATGGCCCCGCAGTTGCTGATGGCAGCCGGTACCGCCGTGCAAAGCCCGGGCGCTGCCAGGACCAGCAGCCGGGGAGGCTCTGTGGGGATCTGCCTCGCCACCGCGTCGGATCCGAGGTCACCCGCGCCTCCAGCTCCTGTTGGGGTCAATGGCCATTTGCCGCATCTCTCCCTCGTTTATCCAAGCGCGGGTAGCCGGACGTGGCTCTGCACGTACATTTTAGTGCTGACTGCCATCGGTTCCAGCGATCGCCGGGCACCTAAATGGTCTTAAATGCCATCTGCCTGTGCCTCCCTTCCCAGTAAGTCTAACGGTGATAAAAACACGTCCCTGTCTCAGAGAGAAGCAGAAAGATAAATACATTAAAGACTGTGAGGACTCAGATGTTACCGTGATTATCTCCTTTTAGACAGAGGAGCTGAAGAACAAACAGATACTGCCGATTACGAGTTTAATACGTACCAGTAAGAGATGACCTTGCCTTTATTACTATCTACACAGCTTAAGGACTAGTTGATTCAATAACAAGATGCCCATAGTAAATATTTATGAAACATCGCATTACATAAAAATTACAGGTTATTTAAATTTAATTTCCATTTATACTTTCAAATCAGGTTATTATATAGCAGAAATGTACTAAAATTAAATTCATAATGCGCATTACAGCAATTTGAGCAAATTGTACCTTGAAGCAATTTGTATTTAAAATGCAGTCTGTGTGCTTCTTCACTTTTCTGCAGCCTGTAAATAAATTTAGAAAGCATTTTCAGTGACAGCCATAGTGTTCCAGTTGTAAATTGATGTAGTCTGAAACAAAGAGCAATTACCACTTAAACAGATCCTGTGTTACACTAAATCTTAAAGCATTTGAATTCCCTGGCAAAACAAAAAGGAAGTGATTTTTCTTTTCTCCTTAATCCATGGCAACAGTTCTTGTCAGGTGGAAAATGTTTGTGCAGTAACCCCTTGCCTGTTTGTCTTCCTAAACAACCGGCTTTTAAAGGGGGCAGATTGCAGGCGGGCTGATGCAGTGGCACGAGACCAACGTCCAAGCTGACAGCACTGCAAATCGTGTAGCTTGGACCCATCTCTCCGGCAGCTGAGATTAAGTTAGTCACAAAAATGTCCCCAGCAAACAGTTCCATCAAAACGCGTTCCCTGAAAAGTTCAGGCTCCTTGGGTTCAACCATGGTCCTGAGGAAAAAAATAAATGTGTCTGTGTATGAGGCTGTGCGGCAGCTAATAGCTTAGACGGTTCGAAGAGCGAGAAAGCATGTCACTTCCGAGGGGAAGCCTGGGAAAATCAGTCTGATGACTGTAATGCACCTGATTACACACATAAAACATGTGTGTGCACTCCAGCACAAACTCACACACACATTTACACACTTTGGCAGATTTTGGCTTCTGACTGAAAATCCACCAAAAAAAGCAGCGTTGAAACCTCACGGCATTTCCTTTTCCAAAGGCTGAATCATGGTGGGGGAGCGGAGCCGGCCTGGGAGTGGCAGGGACTCGCTCAGAGCCGGTGAAAGGACCATGTGCCATCGCTCGATGGGCCTGGACTGGACTTCAGTGCCCAGGAGGTCCCACCTAGTTGGTCTTCCCAACTCCACCCTGGTTATCACAACGGGACGTTTTCTCCATAATTCAGCTAACCAGAACATTTTTTCCAAATTCCACTGTTTCGTATGTGATATTTTTTATTTGCAATTCTCTATATATTCAACTATGAAATGAAAATATTCTTTTAAATGTTTGGGAAAGAAAAAAGGAATTGATATCCTGCTGTGCCGTGGAATCCACTTTCTCTTATAAAAGTCATAGAAAGGAAAGAAAGACCCAGAAACTTATCTTCAGAGGTGCAGATCAAAAATGTTGAAAATATATATATATATATGGGGAAGCTCAGACAGGTTGGGGTTAGGGTATGCCTAACCTTCTACTACCATCAGGTTTATCCCAAAATAACGTACAGGTGAGGGAGAAAAAAGCGGATTTGTCTCGCAGCTATCTGAGTGGGACGAGCCCAGTTTGCCCACCTGGTCCCCTGCAGACGCCGAGTGCCCGAGAGTCTCCTCTGGGCCGTGAAGGAGGTGCCCAACTGGAGACGAAGCACCCGGGGTCTCCGTAGCGTGGGAGGCTGGGGCAGCTCGGGGCGCTCCACCGCGACAGCCGAGCACAGGCGTCCCCGGTGCTCTCTGTGAGGATGCACGATGAAGGCATGAAGATGGTGAAGCTGAATGAAAACCAATTTTTGTCTTCAGTGGATAGTGTGGGTGAATTGAAACGAGATTTTTTGTGTAGGACAATATTGATTTCCATGTGACAGATCAAACATAAGCATTTCCATTCACAATGACATTTATTTGAACATTTCATTTCAGATGTTGAAATGATTCTTTCTTAATTAGCATTGTGAGTTTTGCTGTTTTAAATCGATTTCTTAAATTGTGTTTATTACATTTTTTTCTGTTGGCGTTCCCTTCCTTTTGGGATGATAGCAAGCCTTGGACTATCAGCATTTCTTCCCGGCACATGCTGCTTTTCCAGTTTAATATATTTAGCAGTCATACTGCTCAAGTGCTCGATCTTCTTTAATTATTTACTTTACGTTCCTTTTTTCACTAATATCCTGACCTCTTTAACAGGCTAAGTGTGAATTTTCAGAAGGTTAGCCCCCATACTGGTTGCTCACCGGGGACCCTCAGCCCGCTCTGCACAGCTGAGGTCAGGGTGCCGTACATTTACCCCGCAGACATGACGTACCCTTAATGTTTGAACGCTGCAGGTGCGTAACGATTTCAACACTGAACACACTTCTGACCAGCGAGACGCTCAATAATTCGGCAGCGATGTCCACCAGAGGAGCTCGGTTGGGTTCATCAATCCGTGCTCTTGCACCCCGAGACCGGGCGGCTGGAGGAAGCGTTGCGGTTGGACCCGTGAAGGAGCAGCCCGACAGCCAGTGCACATGGTCTGTCCTCACGCAGCAGCAAAACGTCTCCTCAAGGATTTGAAGTCATTGTAGGAAAAGGTTTTTTTAATTTGCATTTGGGACTCTGTTGTACCTTCTCAGCAATATCTTAATTCCTTAATGAGAAGACAGTGCGTCTTTCAGGGTGACTAAACAGGGCTGAGCTGGTGCCTTCTCTGTATTAAGTCATTGACTTTTGGATTCAGGTATAAATCCAAAGCAGCTGGTTATAGAATTTATATTCCTAATGAATAGAGATATTCATACATTTCTTAAATCCACCCAGTTCCTAAGAGGGATGGTTTTCCTCTGCAATCTTTGTTATGTCCTGCTGATGCCTCTTTTAATAGCTTCTTTAGAGACTTTGTTTCAGAGTTACAGGTAAAATGTCGTCTCACACCTGTGTGTAAATGATGCACAGCAACTTTGCTGTTGCTGTTGTTGAATATAAAAGGGAAAGTAAAAAAGGCTGTCAGTCAGTTATTCCATGTCTAAATTTCACTTATTTTTAAAGCACAAATTCCAAGAAGACGGGCTTTACCCGAGAAGTGAGCCCGTCTGATTGCTCGCTGCAGCACGCTCATGCACTTTCCTGCACAATCAGCCCCTGCAGCCTGGTCTGACAGTACCTGTCGTCCCCCATCATGCGCAAATGTGCAGGGATGACCATGGTCTTCCTCAGCTCAGACCACCCTGAGCCGCCTCGGAGGCGCAAGCCAGCCCCGGCATCCCAGCACCGCTCGGCGCTGCCGCCCTGGGAGGCTCGTGGGCTGCTCACGAAGAGGATATAGCCGTGCGGTGTATACCAGGCCCACAAAAAAAATGCAGTGGTAGCTGCCAGTCCCTCTAAAACGGAAGCAAAGAGGGAAGCTCCTCTCTCCTTTCATATCTATGCAGGTGTCCGGCACTTGCCTGGGACACCGCAGTCCCGCTTTTGCACAAGGAACCTCAGACCCGAATCTCCTTTTCTGTGGGGTCAAGGCCAAGCCAAATGTCCTCTGTTTCTCTTGCTGAAGCTGCAAGTTGAAGGAAGGAAGAAGGAGAAAGAATACAAATGAGGCTTAGAATGGTGATCCTAGAGAATAGAGTGTGTTAAATATATTTGGACAAAACACGTAATGTTTCAGTACGAGGGGGTGTAGAGCTTCCCTTCCCACAGGACTCCAATCCCGTCAGGTCTTCTTTTTTTCTCTCAAGTCCAGTGGACCTTTATGTTGTGTGCACAGTAAAAGAGTTGTAGAGGAGTCACTGAGGGCTCCATCCTGCCAACGACGTGGAAGGACACTTTCTTGGGCTGCATGGATAAAAAAGGGAATTTAGTCTGTACCTCCGATACAGATTGGAGGTATGTGCTTTAACCACTGAGCCTTGGTGGAACAGGGCAGGGTATGGGATGCACAACAGGGCTTTGCTTTCTGAATTTGCTTCAAAAAGAATGAATACTGCCCAGGTCTTTGGAAGAAAAGATGGTTCCCTTCTCAGCATCTGACTTCTCCGGATCGTAGCCTTTACATCAAGAGGTCCGCCTGCGCTCAAAGGCATTAACACTGGGGTTTTCTGTGCTGGGGTGGCCAAGCACCCACCTCCTCTCAGTGGCACGAGTCTGGGTGCTTGGTTCCGTGGGAGAGGGCTTGGGTGATGCTGGTGGGTGAAGCAAGTTGTAATCAGGTCAGGTGTAAAATGGCAAGCTGCTTTTCAAAATGAGTTATTCCTGTTCAAGCACAAAACAATGCAGGGGTATTAATATACATAGTTGTGTATGTTCTAGTCCAGGAGCCTCAGGCTGTGGGGCAGGAGACCACAAGGGAGTCCGTGCACTGTTGCTCTGTAATCAGCGAAAGGTGAGGAAGAAAAGCTGAGATACACCGTAATGCCAGGTGGGTGTATGAAATTTCTATGGCACATTCAGCTGAGCTAGAAATGTTTAGGGACTGCCATCCTGAAAACAACTGAAAACAGTTAAAATATATATGACTGTTAATAACTTGTTCTGATAATTCACCTGCCAGCCCATTTTCTCCATAAGGACAGAAATGGTAATGGATAATATACATGAGGAAGCTTTACAATTTAAAGAATGACTTTATTTGCCTTCAATAGTTAAGACTCTTGATTAAGTGAGGCCACTAAAACTGCCTTGGCACTCTTCACCAATGAAGCTCATTAAATCCAGTGTCGTGGCCAAATTCCTTTTGTGTCAGACTGGAAGTCCCAGACTAAGTGTCTGCAGTGTGCCGTGCACTGACCTGTGGCACACAGAGTTCATCCTAGTAATAGCTCTATTTCTATGTCAACGATGTTAAACACTTGTCCACTTATCTGCTCAAATTGCGCTGATGACCATGCAGTTGTGGTGAATGAAATTCACACAATTAATCGTCCATAACATTGGAAACCCTTTTCTGCAGGAGTAAATGCATGCTGGAGCGAGCACAACTCATTCCTTCAGACACATACTAAAACCCCAAGTCTTTACAACTCTTGTCCCACAGGGGTGAGCTCCATCCTGTGTGACTCATTTCCCACAGAAGACCAGAGCAATCAGTGTTCAGGTGCAGACAAACTCAATTCAAACAAAAATTCTGTCTTCTCTGCCCATCACAGGGCAAAGATTATTTCAGTTTTTTTACTGAAAAAAATAAATAGAAAGATTAAACATCAATTAATTTTTCAAACATCATTGCTATGCTGTGTAAGGAATTGACAGTAAAATATAGAATCGACAACTTTGGGGTCAGTAGAACAAAGACTATTTTATTTTAGCTTCTGAATTATTGAATCCAGTCAGCTGTGAAAGTGAGTAAATGTCCATGCCCTTATTTAACATACAAGGTGACAAAAGAAGATGAACTTTCTGACTGGGGACAAGGGTGTCCTCTTAACAATTTGCATTACCAAAAGCACCACCTAATCCATTTAATAACCTGATAGTAAGCATGCTAAACTCTGATGGCTTCAGGGTGAATTTCAAATATTAATGGCATGCAGGAAGAAAAGATAAAGATATCTCTTACCTTTGAACAACAGAAGTACTGTGCAATGCATGATAGTCAGCAATACTCTGGTAATTCAACGACATTTTGACATTGCCTACTCTGGTCTCATTACTGTATTTCTGTATCAGGTTTCCCCAGGTCAGCATGAGAATTATGTGGCAGACAGACAAATTCAGATAATTTTGGTGTGGTTTTTTTTTGTTTTTTAGCAGTGATATAGGTGCATTCAAAGAGAAAGGTAAAAGGCTCTCTTCCTTTTCACAAATATAGTATAACAGACACAAGGGAGTGAAACCTGATGTATTTTAGATGTCTATGAGTAAATGCAAGATGACAGCCTGGATCTCTCTAAACCTATACAGAGCTGTAAGCTAAGTAGGGGAAAAAAAAATCATGTTCTTTTCAGGGACCGAGTTAAGGTAATCACTGTACTCATGGGCTTGCTTTGAAGTCGATTTTATTTCCACTATTGGATTCACCCGACCATTGCATTTATGAATTCTTTTAGAGTGCATTTAAAGAACACCAGTCTGCAACTGATTGTGGTTGTCAGCATACTCCTCGAACCATAAAAAGTTAAGGATTGCTGCCTCGTTATGAGCCTTTTTAACAAGGACTCCTATCAGCTTCAAAGATTCTGGTCAATCTCTGAGTTGCCAGAAAAACACAAAACTAAGGCTTTGTTCCTCGAATCACCAAATGGCTGAGGTTGGAGTCACCTCTGGAGGTCATCTTGGCAAACCCCCTGCTCCAGCTGCGTCACCTAGAGCAGGCGGCCCAGGACGGGATGCAGTCAGGTTTTCAATATCTCCATGGCTGAAGACTCCACAACCTTCTGGGGTACCTGCTCCAGTCTTTGACCACCCTCACAGTAAAAAACGTGTTTTCAGGTGGAATTTCATAGAATCATAGAATAGTTTGGATT
>NW_010511266.1:0-8506 GCF_000687285.1 Phaethon lepturus
CTGCCTCTCTGGGGCCTGGGTTAAGGACATCGCTAGGAAAGTTCCTAGCTTGATGCGGCCCTCAGACTATTACTAGTAGCCCTGCCGAGAAGGACTTAGGGGTACTGGTGGATGGAAAGCTGGACATGAGCCGAAAATGTGCGGGCCAACCGTATACTGTGCCGCATCAAAAGAAGCATGGCTAGCAGGTCGAGGGAGGTGATTCTGCCCCTCCACTCTGGTGAGACCCCACCTGCAGTGCTGCATCCAGCTCTGGAGCCCTCAGCACAGGAAAGACATGGACCTGTTGGAGCAGGTCCAGAGGAGGGCCACAAAAATGATCAGGGGGCTGGAGCTCCTCCCTTATGAGGAAAGGCTGAGAGAATTGGGGTTGTTCAGCCTGGAGAAGAGAAGGCTTCGGGGAGACCTTATTGCAGCCTTCCAGTACTTAAAGGGGGTTTATAAGAAAGATGGGGACAGACTTTTTAGCAGGGCCTGTTGCGATAGGACAAGGGGTAATGGTTTTAAACTAAAAGAGGGAAGATTCAGACTGGATATAAGGAAGAAATTTTTCATAGTGAGGGTGGTGAAACACTGGCCCAGGTTGCCCAGAGAGGTGGTCGATGCCCCATTGCCAGAGCCCTGAGCAACCTGATCTAGTTGAAGATGTCTCTGCTCATGGCAGGGGTCCCTTCCAACCCAAAGTTTCTATGATTTTATGATGCCTGAATTTTAAAACAGAGGAAGGTTAGACTCATCTAGAAGAAACTGTCAGATTCTGCACTGAATGGTTATTCCTTGGTTATGGCAGAAATCCAGGTCTCTACAGTTGCCATGCTGCTTAGGGCAATATCCACATGGGGAAATAACTACTCACTTTTTATAGTACAAGAACAATATTTTAGTTGGGGTATGCCCTCTTCTTTGGAAATATTGCCCCTAGCCTGTGACTAGAGGTATATCTGTTGTGTGATAATGGTGAGGGATACCTGCATTTGGTTATGTGACGGATGTAAATCCAGTCTTTTGACAGAAGAAGGATATGTAAACCATCAAGAACAAAACCAACCAAGGGTGGCTGTCCAGGACATGCTGTGAAAGAAGACACCAAGGAGAGAACCATAGTCTGAATGAACTGGTTGGATTCAGTCCACAAGTCAGAAGTTCACCACTCTGATATTGTAATTTGATATGTAGTTTTCTTTTAAAATCAGTAAATTCAAGTAAAATTTATTTCTCTTCAGAAAAAAAGAGAGTACTTTTTTGAGGACCTTTATTATTTTTTTTTTCTTCGCCTCTTCTTTTCCTTCCATGATTTTTGTCAGTCTCCTTTTTAAGAAAAATTTCCCTCCATGTAAAAGTTTAGTTCTTCAACCCAGAATTTACTCCTAGGCCAGTCTAGGCAAAAAATGAACAGTTATTCAACGATTATGGTGACATTGAAGTGTAAAGGTTGTGCTGTAAGGCTAACACATCATCAAGGCTAGTAAAAGTCACAGCGCTCAGCCACTGTTTCATGCTATCTGCAGACTCAGGTGGGCATCACTACATTGGTGTTAATATTCCAACTAAGAATGGATTGCCTCTGCACTCAAAAGAGCTAGAGATCATTAGATTTTAGCGAGTCTGAAAGTTGGAAAAGTCACAGAAATACATGATGTGGGTCAGCTGTAGCACATGCATGTTACACACTTGCTTAAGAGCTTACAGAAGTCTTTGGTTCACATATGAATGCAAAAAGCCTAGAAGACTCTGCAGTACTCTGGGGTATCAATACTGATGTGGAAGATAGATAGTGAGTACAGCTGGCTGATATATCCATTCATACTGAAGCCTCCTGGAGCCCAGACTAACGCCTCTCTTTTTATGTTACTTTCACAATTTGCAGTGGAAGTAGGAAGCAATTAGGTTGGCTTTAAAAGAATGCAAACCCACAATGAATTATATGCATATAGCTACACTAGGAACTTGTGACTTCTGTGATTAACAAAAATGCTTCTAAATCTAAAGCAATTTCCATCAAGCTGATCTCATTCAAACTAAATTAAGCAATTCTCAAAACAAGGTTCACAGCTGGATATGGCCATGATTTGAGAACAAAACTAGAAGATTGAGGGGAGATAAAAATGTGCAAGGAGTGCTGGTTGATAATAATGACTCTAGTTATTAGAAGAGGTTGGTATGCTGTTTTATCTTTTGGAGATAACTGTAGGTATAGAGACTCAGGGGAAAGATCACCCTTATCCATCAGTCTTGTGGCAGGACCGAGACATGTCCTTGTACATATTTTATTAAACACCGTGCCACCGTTTTTGAATGTAATAGACGTATAACAAGTTGTAACAACTAAACTGTTTCTCAGCGAACTGGTCTGGATTACTCTATTTTAACAGAAAATAAAAGCTGTTGATACTGAAAAACTCAGGACCCCTCCCTAAATAAAGATACTTGTAACCACAGGAAGCAATCGATAGGAAAGAACATGTATGAGTAAGACTGGAAGAGCCCAGTGATCAGATCTTCTTGATCACAGAAAAAGCAAAGAAAAAAACAAAAGAAATCTGACCCAGATCCCGAAGAGTTGTCTGCATAAGAAAGACCTGCAGTGGCATAGGACTGTAATGATTCCAGACTCACACTCTCCCTCATTCTGTTATAGATAGACATACAGAAAGAACCAAACTTTCTGTTCACCTTCTACCTGTAAAGCTGCATTTTCTGTCTAGGCAGTCCTTTAAAGATAAGCCAAACCTGGATATTGAAGAGGGACTGATATGTAAAACTTTGGAGAGTCAAAACCTCATCCTACAGTACCATTCTATATACAAGCCCAAACTAGCTCCCAAATGAAGTGTAAATGCAGATTTTCAGGCGCAAAGTCTGTGTTGTCTGTTAAGCTTTCTTTTGGGGAGCCCCAGATGCTTGAGCTCAATACAGAAATGAAGACACTTACCAAGTACCCAGCAGAATAGAATCATTGGCAGTGATTCATTAGTAAATTAAGAAACATCCAGGAAACAGCAGAAAGTAATTGTAAAATATGAATATATAGATTACAAACAAATGAACAGCCTGTCCGAAGCATAAATAAAGCAATCTAAAAGTTCCTACCTGGGGCTCTATTTCTTAAAACTAAATTCCTCTCTCCCATGACGTATTTGTTTTTGCAGCCTTCTATTTTTACAGTGAGGATATGCAGCCAATAGGCCATTGTGAAAGGCTGTGTACATGCCACACCTATTACCTCATCCTAACATCTGCCTGCACTGGTGAGAAGTGGCTGGGGAATAGAGGGATGAAGAGGAAGAGGCAGACCCTGTTTCACCACTTTGAAGATCCTGCAGAGGCCATGCAAGAAATATAAGAAACGAGAAGTGACTAGTGCACAGGAGAAAGCTTAAAGGTTTAAAAACAGGAGTTAACAAAAAAGGGAAGAAATAATAAATTTTGTATGAAAAACAAGGTGTGCTGGTTTTGTCTGGGATAAAGTTAATTTTCTTCATAGTAGCTAGTGTGAGGCTATGTTTTGGATTTGTGCTGGAAACAGTGTTGATAATACAGGGATGTTTTCATTATTGCTGAGCAGTGCTTACACAGAGTCAAGGCCTTTTCTGCTTCTCACATCACCCCACCAGCGAGTAGGCTGGAGGTGCACAAAAAGTTGGGAGGAAACACAGCTGGGACAGCTGACCCCAACTGACCAAAGGGATATTCCATACCATATGACGTCATGTTCAGCAATATAAAACTGGGTGAAGAAGAAGGAAGGGGGGACATTTGGAGTTATGGCGTTTGTCTTCCCAAGTAACCGTTACATGTGATGGAACCCTGCTTTCCTGGAGATGGCTGAACACCTGCCTGCCCATGGGGAGTGGTGAATGAATTCCTTGCTTTGCTTTGCTTGCATGCGTGGCTTTTGCTTTCCCTATTAAACTGTCTTTATCTCAACCCAGAAGTTTTCTCACTTTTACTCTTCCAATTCTCTCCCCCATCCTGCTGTGGGGGGAGTGAGCGAGCAGCTGTGTGGTGCTTAGACTGGGGTTAAACCACAATACAAGGTTCTTTGTAGCAGCATCATTACTGTATTTTTATGCTTTTACTAAGATTATTCCAGGGCAATGTTGAATTGGGGTAAGGGTTTTGTCAGACCTGTTTCCTTCCTGGAGCCTGGAGTTCCACGTTCAGCGCTCATCAAATGGATGAGTACCTTCTGATGAAACCTTGGTTCATCAAATCAAGGTTTCAAACCTGAAAAATAATAATGAAGGGCTTGATTGGTTCTGTTTCTGTTCAATACAGTACGTGAACACCTGTCTGTGTTTGTGGTTATATATGAGGTAAGCCCTGTGGTCTGGCAGCTCCCTATAAATCACCTCTCCCTTTTCCAGGCATTGCTTGAGATCCAGGCATCACTGCCTGAAAGCACTGGAGTTTCACTGTCCTCTGCAGGACAATGCTATGAAATACAATGTTTCCCACAGTTCTGGATCAAGTCTGCCCAGATCCTGTGGGAAGCTACTTGGTAGGGAAGCCATTACTGATGTTCCCATGGTGATCTTGGGAACCGTGGTCCAGTCATGTTTTAGTACCCCCTCCCTAAGTGGGTCTTTTAGCTTTACTATCCTCACCCTGATGCTGTGTAAGGCAGAGTCATTACAAGTCTGAATTCACATAAAGAAGAACCATTAAAATTCTGACTGTTAATAAAATGGATGAAGATATGCAGTCCTTCATTACACATAGTAAAGGTATCTTGTTCAGTTTCACAGAAGATAATTATGTTTTTATAACCCATTTACTGTACACAGAGAACTAAAAAAAAACAAAACCCGAAGAGCTTTAGAACACCCAGCAGGCAACAATTAGTTTGATAGGAGAACCTGGTCATTTAGACTTTGTCTTGTTAAGCTTCAAACAAGGATGACCCTATACTAAAGACATGCTAGATTTCAGCCAGAGCTCTTGAATTTTCAAAACTGTTGGGTTTGTGGTAGCTTCTCATGCTGCACTGCCATGGCTGCTAGAACTGATGATTCATTTATACAGATTTTTCAAAAGAAAAAGTCTTTGTGCAAGAAAACAGACCTCTATGAATTTTGTGTCCAATGGAGTATAGGACTGCATTAAGAATCTCTACCTTACTATATATGCTAAACCTCATCACGTAAAAATGTGGATGTTTATATTTTATTTGAAATAAAAATATTTGTAATTATTTTACTTTAAAACAAAATAAATTTTAAATTCTGTCAATTAAAAAATGCTATTTTGCCTCCCCAAAGATTCTAGTGTTTCCTGTTTTAGCATGTTTATTTCTAGCAAGTATGATTTTATTGGCTGAACCGAGGCATTACAGAGGTAGTCTAGGGGTGTATTCAGAGAGAGAGAAAAGTTGCATTTTTTTCCCTTGAAGTCTGGCTTCTTTCCTGCTCCTATGAACATATGACTGTTGATGCCTTTGACTTAATTTGTAGCTACCCGCTCCAGAGCTGAAGGAGCCTGTGGAGATTAGTCACAAAGGACCTGCTATCCCAACACGTTTTAAGAGAAGGACTTTTGCTAGTGGAATACATGTGGACTAAACTGTGATGCCTTCAAATTGAGCCTGCTGGGTGCTGGTTTAGAGAGAGGTTTGACTCATTTTCTAGTTGATGAGCTTTATGGGAAACTGAGAGCAACCACAGCCAATTGTACTGATGGTTGTTAGACAATGGAGACCAAAGGAAAACCCCTGAGTCCAGAACAGTGATACAAAGCTGGCAGACCCCACGTACAGGCAGGTAAACAGCACATAGAAGCCAAGGTTACAGGAGAGCCTGGAAGGTGTGTCTCCAGAGGAGTCACTGCTGGACTTCCTCCAGCTCTCCCAACTGAAAAGCCTCTTTGCAGTGTGTCCATCAGCCACCAGATGTCTCTGCATTATGTTGGGTAGCACAGGCACTTCTCTTGCTGGTAAACAAAGGAGACAAGGCTGGAACTCAAGTTCATGTCTGTAGGTTTTAGTCTAAAATAATTTTATTTAAAACACTTGCTCTTTAATAAAAGCTTACATTGTATGATTCTCCTTATGATAATGGTGGGTTTCAGGTAAGAAAGTAAGGACGGTAGGCTAAAAGACTTTTCAATGCCCAAATAATGTTGACATTATTAAAACTAGTTTCTATGTCTTTTTCACCATAAGTCTTTTTTTGAGGATTTTTCTTATGTTAACCACAGTTTAAAGTACAAATATTATTTTATGAGAATTTTTATCTGACTGTGGACTGTATATTTAAAATGTATTATTAAAAAGAAGAAAGATATTTAATGTCAAAAATCACCTGCAGGTACTTGAAAACCATATTTTTCAAAACGCACAGGTTACGACAAATTTTATTTCACTGACTTTTGCATAAAATGCTGTATATTATTTATAGCTTTGTTTTTGAAACATCAACTTTTTTTTTCTGTTGGTGCAAAGCCATCATTGTAGATGGGATGCAAATTGGCAACAAGCCTACATACCAGTGGGAATACATTGTCTGTGCTGGACTTGTATTCTTAAATACTACATTAAAAGCTCTATATAATGATTATTGCAATGATCTTGAAAATATCAATCAGAAAAGGAGCTAATAATTACTAAGTCTGTAACAGAACATGAACTAATTAGACTTAACTGCAGATTTTGTGTATATGTTTGTGTAATTGATTAAAACACTTTTCAGTGACTCACCTGTCGTGAAGAAAAACTGATTGTTTCTGTTAATAAGCTCCTTAATGGAATACAGAAAGAAAGAGAAAACCAAAAAGTGAACAAGACCAATTAGTTGTTTACATTTTGGAATCTATACCTAGCATTGATTTCTTTTATGGGCAGAGCACTTTCAGATGCATGCAGCTGTCCTGAAATATAAGACTGTTCCTCTCACATCAGTCAGGATTAAGACAATTTCTGAATGGGTGGTTATGAATTATCTCCAAAAATCTATATTTTCATCAAAGAGTTTTCTACTGTTATGTAGAACAATATATGTAGTCCTCAAGCTAGGTTATACTTTTTGCCTCACATTTCATTAGAAATACTTCATGTTTTGGTGGTAAGATTATCGTCTCCATCACATCAATAAGAATAATGCCTTATTCTTGGATTGTATATTTGGTTACATGTATGCAGACTCGTGTAAAACTTGTCTATAGTTAGAAATCAGCTTGTTCTCTGCTGTGCATGCTCTGCAAGACTAAAAGAAGAAAAATACAGTAAAGCGTAAATTTTGTTTCTGCAGGCAGCAGATATGACTCCAGCTCTGTGCACAAAGAACAGATATGCAGAATAAGGTGTCATTTTTACATCACCCCCTTTCAGAACTGAACTGAACAGCACTTTAAGAATATTTAAAAACCTGTTAGTAGGAGAATATCCTGGATCCTCCATGTCTTCTGGTTGGTTTGGACACAATATTAAAAGTAACATCTGGTAAATGTCCTGTAACATCAAAAGTGACATGAATTCTTTTTGGCTCATTTTCTGACATCATTCTAGGAGACGGTGCCAAACGTACAGGTGATATATAAGTCTATGTAAGTTAAGTTCACTTGAGTTTACTCAGACTCTCTTTCACTTTTCTAGGCCCAGTGGGCCAAAAGCATAGGTGAATTTTAAATGAGGGGATATGAATAACAAACTGGTAGTTGGCAGTGAGTTCTGGTAGTGCATGTTGGTTAGAGTATGCAAGAGTCTGAGAGAGTTGAGATGTTGTAGAGAAAGTCCAAACTGATGAGCTGATGAGGCCACAACTTAGATGAGCTCATATTTCTGGAGATAGCTGCTCAGCATCTGTATAAATGATATCCAATTTTGTGTTTATGGTTATCTGAACACAGTTTTTATACACAGAGTACTGAGATTCTAGTTTCTGTCCTAAATACACAATTTCAGCCTCAGGTATTACTCCACACTGTGTAAGCTGAGGCTTGAGGTTACTTAAAAGTAACGATTAGCACAAAGATTGAATAAACAACATGAAAAATTAACATGGCATGTAAAAAATATCCCCTATCATCATTGTTTTGTGCAGGAAAATTAAACACATTGTATTCAAACCAGCTTTGCTCTGAAGATATCTCGCCTATCAGATTGGGTGCAAGCAACACTACCCAAAATACTTTATGTCCCTCTGTCTTTACTGTAAAAAAATTTTGTCCAGAAGTAACAGAAACAAAACAAATCTGTGACTGTTTTTCAGCTGGGTACATTTGTACATGCCAGGTGTTACTAGTCACAGTGCAGCACAGTTAATAGATTAAACTCACAATTCCGGAATTCTAGTTGGGATCAGCTGGTAATGTGAAATCTCAGACAGGTAAAGTAACATTTCAAACTGAGAGTCACAAATGGGATGCTTAATCTTCATTTAGATGCATAAATAAACATGGTCTGACTTGAGGTATTCAGAAAAAATGCTTAGTAAGGTCAATTTACAGTTTCCAGCATCTTTTGAAATGAAGTTTGAAGGTAGCAGTCGGTAGGTACCAGCTTTACGTGGGC
>NW_010511267.1:0-862 GCF_000687285.1 Phaethon lepturus
CCCTTCCTTCCTTGCCTGTACCTTCTGAACACCCTGTAGCCATCGACAGCCACACTCCAGCCATGGGATTTGTCCTATCAAGTTTCAGTAATGGTGAACAGGTCATAGCTTTCTAGAAGCACAGTGGCTTCCAGCTCCTCCTGTTTGTTGCCCATGCTGCGTGCACTGGTGTAGAGGCACTTCAGCTGGGCTATCGGCCATGTCACCCTCTTAAAGTAACCCCCTTTAGGTTCTTTGAGGTCTTTCTCTGGTACAACAGGCTGAGGGGCCTTGCTAGCAACCCGTCCCTCTAACCTTGGTGTGTCATCCCACAGCTTGCTGTGGGTAAGCCTGCTATTCTCCCCCTCCTCCTTCGGGTCTTGTTTGCAGCCTTGTCAATAATTCCCAGTAGCTCGTGAGCAAAGACCCTCTTCCCCCTTTGAGAAACATTAATCCCATCTGATGCCAGCAAGCCAGGTGCTGTGTAGGCCACCCCATTATCAGAAAACCCAAAATTGTGGTGGTGGCACCAGTCACTGAGCCATGCATTAAGAGACTGGTCCCATCTGTTTCTTCCCATGACACTGCTTGCAACTGGAAGGTGTGGCAGACTGACATCTGGTTTTTGTCTTAAACATTTTGCGGTACTGAGGAAACCACAAAGAAGAACGAGATACCAGTTCCTGCAGAGCAGAGATACGGTACAGGTGAGAGACACCAAAGTTTGTATATGTGTCGTTGGCTGTTGCATATGCATGAAGTTTCTTGGAATTGGGCAGAGATTGTGGGACTTGGACAGTATAAAAATGACACCATCAGATGCGAAGGGGGGAACTCCCACCACCAAGGAATATCAAGAGGACCAACGAGACGCCGCTGGATC
>NW_010511268.1:0-1971 GCF_000687285.1 Phaethon lepturus
GTGAGGCCGCGGCAAGGCTGAGCGCAGGGGTTTAGCCACCTCTCCCGAGGGCCGGTCGTGCCGTGCTTGGTGCTCCGCAGGGCGCGGGTCCCTCTCGGCTGCGGGGCACACGGCTGAGCCCTGCTGAGCTGGCTGCCAGCCAGCACCCCGGCCCCTTTCCGCAGGGCTGAGGAACAAGGGCTGAAGAGACAGTGGAAGAAAGGGATGTTTTAGTCTTGACATACAAATAAGATACCTAGATATATTTCATTGATTAGTAAACACATGTAACGGATCCAAAGCAAGCTGTGTGTTTGACCATGTTGTTCAGTCTCCCTGTAGGCAGTGAGAGGCAGGGACCGTGCCTGTACTTCTCTGATGATGGAATCCCCCTGCTCACCCTACTTTGGGGCTGGGTCTCAGTTCACAGCTTTCTGGTTCCTCTGCAAGTACTCGTCAGGTTGAGCTGGGTTTTCAACCCTGCTAGAGACTTTCGTGATGATGCCCAGTTGGTTGCATCTTTATCAGTAAACATGACCAAAGAACTATTTTCTGCCCCTGGGAGCAAGTGATACAAAACATCGTATCTGTGTGGTTGAATTCTTATCCTCCAAAATGGGCTGTCCACGTCTGTTCTGCCTTCTGGGAACAGCCCCCTCTATTCCCTGGACCATAGCTGGGAAACATGGTGTAACAGGTTGCCGATTGGCACAGGCTAGCAGATGCCAGGGAGGGAGTTTATGGTATCGTTATGATCTGCTGAAATTATGTCCTGCCTTTATGTCTGGCACAGACATAACTACTGTGAATTTCTTGAAAATGGTACGAAAGAGGACAGTTAGTTCTAAAGCACAATTGAAGGAATTTTTGCTTCCTGAGAGCTAAGGAGAACTTCTGAGTGATCATTTAAACCACAATCCAATTTTATTCAGAAATAATATGAGGAAAAAATATCCTGGCTCTGAAGAATATGAAATGAAATTGCAGACTATGATCCTACAAGGGGTCTAAATGAGATGTTCTTTATTCTTCCACAGGAGAATAAAAGTTAGCAAATTAATAAAATAATCAATTCCCAATGTTGGGATTAAGACGGACTCTTTTGTCTTAGGCATTCTTAGTATTTGCACCAGCTTCCCTTCAGGTTCTACTTCAACTTACAAGACTTAAATCCAGAAGGCACAACCAGATTTTTATTTTTTTTAAACCCTTCCCATTATCCAATTTTTTGTTTTCAGGCAAAAAAGGCAAATGTGTTAAATTAATGGAACTCTCCAAATAAATAGGATACCGATTTTGCATTTTGTGTATTTTTCCATCTGAGCTTCTCAACTGGTGTTACAAGAAGGTAGAGCTAAATAAAGCTAATTAACATCCTCTTACCTTTTTAATTCCTTAACACCTAGATCACAGAAGTAAAACATTGATAAAATAAAGGCAACTATATCTGTGATAGCTTCTTAATAATGTGTCAATAAAATGTGATTGAGAACATACAGCATATTTCCTGGGATTTTAGGATTAAATAGTCATTTTGCTAAGTATTGCAAATAGCTTTGTAGATGAGGCTATTTGTATGAACATGAGAATGTAAGAAGTGTAATAAGGGATCAGATCAAAGATTAATTTCAGTAATTTTCATGTCCAATAATAAACATGGATGAGAATGGCCATTACTGAGTGTCTAAAGAAGAATGTTGGAGTAGGAGAAGAAAGCATTGATATTTACCCCAAATGCTCATGTTGTTACAAATCTGTGGCTCAGAGTTTCTGAGATAAAATGGTTTATTCTATACAAATAACTTTTTTTTGTTATTATTTGCTCATTACTTAGAAGACAAGATGGAGAAAGAAAAAAACTGGATCTACTAACTAGCTTATGTGTGGTTTATGCAAATGCTGTCTGGTCAGACCAGTTGAGGTGATGCACCAGCTTCTATTTTTTTTTAATCATTGTTAACTGATGCCAGTGCAAGGACAAGATGTTCAGCA